>NC_064816.1:406666-429331 GCF_023721935.1 Panthera uncia | reverse complement strand
GGCGGGCGCGCCAGGCCGAGCCACAGCGTCCGCACAAACTCCATCCCGAAGTTGCCGGCCGCGCCGCGGGGCGGAGCCGCCGGGGCCACCGCGCAGGAGGCGGGGTCTGGGGCCCGGCCCCCGCCGCTCGCTGCCCCGCCCCCCGCGGGGCAGGGGCATCCCTCCCCCGCGCGCCCCCGCCCCCCACGCCGCCGGCCGACCTGCGCCCGCCCTCGCTCCGTCCGGCGCCCCAGGGTCGGCAAGCCTCTAGGGAGGAGCGGGACCCACTACCCAGGGCGGGACACTGAGGCTCAGATGGCCACGCCGCGCGGGGGTGGGGGTGGGGTGTGGTCCCCAACCACCGCTCTTCCCAGCTCCGTGCCAGGTGAGTTATTTCCCCATTCTACAGACGAGGAAACCGAGGCTTAGCACCGGGAAGGGCATTTGTGTCCAAATCTGTCCCCACACTCATCCCCGTTCCACCGCAGAATCGCTCATGCCCCAGCCTGGGAACGCTGCCCGTTGATGTCAGGGGAGCTGAGGCCCAGGAGGGGTCACACAGCAATACTGCCCACCTCCAGCTCTACCTAGACCAGCCCATTCGAGTGCGCTCTGACGTTGTGTGCACCCTGGGGAAACTGAGGCAGATCACGTGTGATAGGAACCTGCAGGGTAGATCTCCTGCCTTCCAGTTGTGGGCAGGCAGGTAACTTGGAGCAGAAAACTCCTCACCCTTCAAGACCCAGTACCAAACGCCCCTGTTCTGAAAAACATTTCTTGCTGGTCACCCAGAAAGATACAGAACTTCCTCCCCCCCCCCCGTGAAGCCCCCCCCCCCCCCCCCGCGCCTACGTGATCATATGCCGTCAAACTTTTGTTGGTTTATCTGCTTTATTTAGTGGCCACCTTCCCTACTCAGCAGTGGGAGGGCAAGAGTGGGTCTGGCTTGCTAATGTGGTCTCTGATGCTCGCACACAGTGGGCACTCTATAATTGATGCTTGAGCTCAGACGGGACAGTTACCTCACCCTCCACTGCTCCAGAAGCTTCCATAGCTCCCTGCCCTCTACCATCCCCCCAGCCTTCTCCCGTGCTCTGACCAGGTTCTTCCCGTGACCCTGGCAAGCAGCAGGTGCTCAATAAACACTGGCTGACCCAGGCCCACCAGCGCCCTGCACGGAATCCTCTCAGCCCGTCCTCCCCTAGGTGGGGGGGCGGGGGGGGGGGAAGTGTCCCAACACCCCTCAGGGCACAGAACATTCCCGTGCTAATGAGCGAATCTACACTCGGCTGATTCTTCACACACAAAACCATCTCCTTTTGGAGCCAGTGTTACAGAGGCAGGAATAAAACTCCATCAGATAAATAAAAATGCCAAACGGCAGCCAACAGTGTGGATCCAATTTGGAGATGAGCGTCCAGAGCTGCGTGCCTGGGTTCCGGCCGACAAGGCCACCGTGTCCAGCCACTTGGCCAGCCACCCGAGGACAGGGAAGGTCCCAGGTTGCAGGCTCGCGCCCTGACCTGAGTCACCGCTGTCCTGCCAGGGGCCCCTGGCACCGGGGAGCCCACCCACCTGCCCTGGTCCTGGCTGAGGCACCAGGAGGCGAAGAGCCCGCAGGCACCGCCCGGGCTCTGCCCACCCTGTGGTGAGGTCCCTCTGACAGCACGACTCCTCAGGACGAGGGGCCCGTCCTGGGTAGGGGACGGTCCCTCACCCCAAGCCAGCTCAGCGGATGCCAGCCGGCCGCCCTTGGCCCTCTGAGGGCTCACACACATGGGCGCCCTCTGAAGCTGCCCGTGTCCACTACACTTCTGCCTTTTCTGCATCATGTCCCCCCGGTCAGGGGCCGGGACAAAGAGCCCAGACTCCGTGGGAATCTAGAACTATCACGTCCCACCTGTGTGACCCAGCATCAGCTCCCTGACCACCGTGCCTCAGTTTCCCCATACTTACAAGGCGATACTAGTTCCCACCTCCCGGCTGCCGTGCAGATTCAACAAGTGAACACACGGGAGGTGTTTTTCCCAATTGTGGTAAAACGCGTAATAAAATTGAACACTTTAACCATTTTTTTTTGGTTTTGTTTTGTTTTGTTTTTTGAGAGACAGAAGACAAACTGGGAAGGGCTGAGAGAAGGAGTGAGAACCTCAAGCACGCTCCATGGAGCCTGACGCGGGGCTGGACCCCGGGAACCACGAGATCGCGACCTAAGCCAAAAATCAAGTCCACGTTTAACCGACCGAGCCACCCAGGCGCCCCTCGTCGTGACCACTTTCAAGTGCACAGCTCAGGGACATCAGGCGCACACTGTCGTGCAGCCGCCCCCACCACCCGTCTCCAGAACTTTCCATCTCCCCAGACTGAGACTCTGTCCCCAAGCAGCACAGACTCCCCGCCCCCTGCCCACCCCTGGCTCCCCCAGTCTGCTCCCTGGCTCTGTGGACGCGACTCCTCAGGGGACCCCCCGTGCGTGGGGTCACGCAGGACGTGTCCTTCTGTGTCTGGCTTCTGTCACCGCGCAGTGTCCTCGAGGTCCATCCATGTGGTGGCAGGTGGCACTTTCTAAGGCTGGATCACATTCGGGCGTGTGGATGGACCACGGAGTGTCTACCCTTCGTGCGCGGACGGGCACCGGGGGTGTCTGGCGACTAAGGACCGTGCTGCTGTGAACGTGGGTGTGCAGGTACCTCTTTGCGCCCCGACGTGCATCTCCTGCGGGTGAGAGGGAGCCCGGACACGGGAGTGTGGTGAGAGCCGGGACACAGGCCTGCCGGAGCACGGGGAGGCCCGATTTCCGAGGACCCTCCAGACCGTTTGCTACGCCAGCACCCGCCCCACATCCCCACCAGTGCACCCGCGGTTCCCTCCTGGAACACTGCCGGCAGGCACCGGGTGTCGCCGGCCTCTTCCCCTCCAGCAGTGACTGCGCAGGATTTGGGGTCAGCTTGTGCTACAGAATGTGCACGTGAACCTCAGCCCGGACCTGATGCTTCGCCCCGTGCCAGGCACCTGCCGCACGCCAGCTGTGCACAAGCTCTGAGGCCTCCCTGCGGACCCAGAAGGGCCATGTCCCGCTTTACAGATATGGAAACTGAGTCTGGGCCCGAGTGCAGCTTCTCCGAGGCTGCAGTGACCAGATGGAGAGGCCAGCGGGGACCAAGTGTCCCCTGATGCTCTCGGGCCTGAGTCACATCACAGCCCCCCCCCCCCCACCCCTCCCCTCAGCCCTGCAGGAACCAGGAAGGTCAGCTGCCTCTGCCCCGGGCCAGAGGGCGGGAGGAGTGACACGGCAGGAGGAAACCCCAGGACCCACGGAGTCAGCAGCTGAGGGTCCAGAGTGGTGCTGGGCGGGGGGGCGGGCCTCTGACCCTGTGAATCCTTGGGAGGTCAGGGCAGAGGGAACAGCACCCCCGAGGCAAGAATCCAGAGCCAGGAAGGGCGGCCTCTAGATGAAGGTCGAAACGCTCAGCCCATCTCATGGCCACCTGCCAGCTCCCTTCCCAGCACCCGGCCCCCAGAACCAGCAACACATCTCCTTCTGAAACATTTACTCCTGGAACACGTACAGGCAGCCGAGGGCATGGAGGCACAAGGGCACAGGCACCAGGGGCTCCGAGTGACCCTCGCTTGGGTCTGGGCACCAGAGCCTCAGTCAAACCAGATCTTCCAGACTTTCTGGAGACCCGAGGGTGAGGACAGCCTGGGCCCAGCCTACAGATGGGAAAGCAGAGACCCCGGCACTCTGGGGAGGGGGCTGGCACCCTTGGGACCCTGGCCAAGCCCCTCCCTGCCCTCCGCTGCCGATGGGAACCCCAGAGGCCCAAGGCCTGCTGTAACCCCATTCTGGCCTCAAGGGGCTGATGGAGCCCAACTGAAAGCTGTGGGGGTGGGGGGCTTACAACGTGGTGTCCCCAGTTGGCCAGCAGGACCCCATCTCATGCCCTATCAGCTGCCGTGTGGCGAGACCCGTGGCCAGGGCGCACAGCCAGAGCAAGGGGCCATCCCTGAGCCCAGGAGCGGGATCCGAGCCGGCACTGCTGGTTCCAGCTCCAGGTTCTCCAGCACCTGCTCAATCGCGTGGATTTTCTAGGTCATGAAGCTGAGCTGTCAGAGGTGGGCAGCCTTCCGGAAAGTTCCGAGGCTATGGGGCCCACGTGTCTGAGCCGGGCCCCAGGTGCCGGCTGACCACTGGCCACATCCCCAGGGCAGGTGTCCCTGGCCTCTCTCGGGCCCTTTTAGGCCAAGGGACGTTCTCATCGGGCCGTGTGGGCACACGTCCTTCTGGAGGACTCTGGCCCAGAACCGCCACCACGTGAGCCAGGCTGGGGGCACCCTTGCTGGGAGGCCATCGAAGGGACGGGACCAGTGGGACCACACTGCGCTCTCTGAACCGTTCCTGCCCGGGGTAACCTCCACCTGCACCTCAGAAGCCACCCCTGCCCCAGCACACCCTCCCACCAAGTGTGGCCTGGTCCTCACGGTCGAGCGAAAGCCCTGGGGCGGCCGACCAGTCTCTGAAAAGAACCGTGACTTCTTGACACGGAGTTTTAAAAACCGGACTCGGGGGGCTCTGCTGAAACAGGTCCCGCTAGGAGTCCCGGGGCCACCACGCGGGACCTGGGGCCACCCCCCCGCCACCGCCAGGGCACACAGAGGGTTGAAGAGAAGAGGCTTTTAGTCCTTCCGTTAAAGACGGAGCGGCACCAGAAGCCACACGGGGGCACCGGTGGCCAGCACGTGGTGCACAAGGCTCCTCGAGGGGGCAACGCGTCCAGGGGCCGCCCGGCGGGCGGGGCGCTCACTTGGCCGGCCGCGTGATGATGCGCGTGGAGAAGTCGAACAGGTCGCGGTTGACCTTCCGCAGGTTCCGCACCTCGTCCTCCAGCTCGGCCACGCGGATCCGCAGCTGGTCCTGGCCGCCCAGGACGCTCTGGGGGAGGACAGGGAGCCGGGTCGCCTGCGGGTCCCGGGCGGGGAGGGGGCTCGGGGGCGTCCCCTGCCCGCCCCGTGGCCCCGGCCCACCTTCTCCATCGTGCCGCTCATCACCGCGTGCAGCTGGTCCGCCCGCTCCAGGTGGCTGGGCTCCGAGCCCTGCAACACAGAAGGGGCCGCGTGGCGCCCAGTCAGCAGGGGCAGCGGCCCCGCCGGGGAGGTGCCTTCCTGACACCCGCTGGCCGGGGGGACGCTGAGGTTTGCGGAAAGGAGCGCCAGACGCCGGGCTGGGGCGCGCGACGTCTCTACTGAGGTCACGGGCTCCAACCCCCCGGCTGGACGCGTGCAATGTGTACTCCCAACGCGGCCCGGGGGGGGCAGGGACACCCGAGGCCACGCCGTGGGCGCGGCGCTGGGCCCTGACGGTCGTGCAGAGACCAAGGTCAAGGAGGCCCAGGAGACGGGCCGGCCGCTCGGCCGAGGCCTCCAGCCCCGGCACACCGTGGGCTGGACGCCGCGACTGCTGCGGGGAGGCCATCTGTCTCCTGCTGGACAGCGTCCGGGCACGCGGCCCTCGTCGGCACAGCCAGAGGCCGGCTGTCCGCAGGAGGGCTCCAGACACCCCAAGGGGCTTGTGCCGTTCACGGCACAGAACGGTGGGCGGAGCACGGCCCGAGCGTGCCAGGCAAGGACCTGCAGAGCAGGCGGGTGCCCCCGGGCCTGGGGCGGCAGACGGGCCATCCCTGGGGGCTCCCCCCCCCCCCCCCCCGCGGCCCCCCCGTGGAGAAGCGGCCGGACACACGGTACTTTCAGGCCAAGCTCTGCTCCGCAACGCGCCCTCGTTCCGAACGCCCTGGGTTTCCTGAGCTCACCTGCCAAACCCCCGCCTGGGCTCAGTCGCCAGGTCAGAGATGCCCCCTCACCGGGAGCGCCGGTGCCCGAGGCAGGTCACCACCCTGAACCCGACGGAACGTGCAGAGCTGGGCAGAGGAAGGTCTTCCCGAGGCCCAGGGAGGGGACGCCTGTGTGGGGACGGGGACGTACCTGCTGGTGGAGGCCCAGGCGCAGCGTGAAGCCCCCTCGGTGGGGCTCGTCCCCGTGCTCGGCGCCCAGCAGGTGCTTGTTGAAGTGGGGCAGGGGCAGGCCCGGCCTGAAGTCCGAGCTCAGCATGCTGAGCGGCGCCAGCATGATGGAGGCGTTGGTCACAGGGCCTGTGGCAGGGCAGGCCGCGGTCCGAAGCCGCCCCAGGCCACGCAGGCGGCTCCCACGGGCCCCCAGTCCTCACCCCCCCGCTGTCCAGGAGCGGCACCGCCCGGACCCCGGGCCTCTCCTCACAGCACAGGCCCCGGGGCGGCCAACTCGCCGGGGAAAAACCGCGGTGTGGACAAACCGGCGAAGCCGCGCGCCTTCGAGAGCCCCCGGAGGAGCTGGCTGCCCCGTGCCCCCGCACCCAGGGCGCCTCACCTTTGAGGGTCACCGTCCTGATGCACTGCTTGCTCTGGACGTCCCACAGGCGCACGGTCTCATCGTGGGAGCCGGAGAGCAGCACGCTGCCGTCAGTAGACACGGACAGGCAGGTCACCTGGTTCCTGGGGACGACGAGCCCCACAGAGGGCGGCACAGGTGACCCCAAGCCGAGAGCCCGAGGACGGGGCCCCTCCCGCTCCTGGCCCCGCCCCGCACCTGTGCCCTCTGAACGCCTTCCCGCTGTCCTGCTCCGGCTGGAAGGTCTTCTCTCTCTGCCCAGGCTGTGGAGGCCGAGAGGGCCCGGGGCCGCACCTCAGCCCGGGGGCCCCAGGCAGCGGGGCGGGGGGGGGGAACCTGGGGTCCCACGGCCCACTGAGCACCCCGGCCCGGGCCCAGGCACCCCCTTCCCCCACCTGTCCACTCACCCAGGTGCAAAGGTCGACCTGGAAGATGGAACCGTCGCTGCCGCCACAGAACAGGTGGTGCTCGGCCAGGTCCATGGTCACGGCCACGATGGCCACGTCGAACAGCACAGAGAGCAGGAGCTCGCCCGACGAGACCTCCCACAGCTGGGGGTGTGGGTGCGATAGGAGCTCTGGCCGCTCTGGACCCCCGGGAACCGGGGCCGCAGCCGTGGCCCGGGGGGCGGGGGTGCGGAGAGACCCAGCCTCCCTGGGGGCAGAACTCGCCTCTCAGGCCCATGACCCCTCCCCCCACCTGCTTTAGCCGCCGCCGGCCCCCGCCCACCGCAAAGCCCGAAGGGCCAGCGTGCCCTCAAATCCCCTGAGGTCTGGCCAGGGAGCCGCCAGGCACAGGCAGCCAACTGGGAATTTCCAAGCCGACGCAGGCCTGGACCGTCCACCCTCTGGCCGTCCTTGAGGCGGGAGGCATCAGGGGGATTAGGAGCTGTCTGGAGCTGCCAGCCTGGGGAAAGGAGGCGACTCACTGGCTCACGCTGGCCAAGAGCCTGCCAGCTGCCAGGACATGACTCACAGATCCACTTGGGGGAGGGGGGTCCCTACCTTCACCGTCTGGTCCAGCGAAGAGGTGGCCACCCGGGCCAGGGGCCCCCCAAAGCCACAGTGCAGGTCTGTGATGGGGAGGGTGTGACGAGACCAGACATGCCGGGGGGCTGGGGTCCTGGAGGGGTCCACCTGCAGCACGCTGTGTGCAAGAAACAGACCTCGGCGAGGGGGGGCGGGGGCCCACCCCCTGATGCCCCCGCCTGGCTCTCAGCCCCCTCCCACCCTGGGGCCCCGGCACGGCTCTTTCCACGTGCGCTGGGGCCAGACCCGACCCGAGAGGGCCCGAGGCCCCACCTGCACAGGCTCCACACCAGCACCAGGCAGTCTTTGCCCCCCGAGAGGAAGTGGCTGCTGTCCCCAGTGAACCGCAAGCACGACACATCCTGATAGTGGCGGCTCAGGATGACCAGAAGGTTCCCCGTGGAGACCTGTGGAGGGTGCACACAGGTCAGGGCAGGAAACGGGCGCTGCCCCCGCCCCCCGGCTGCCAGGCCACACGGGGGCGCTGGGGGGAGAGCCTGTCCACACTGACTGTCCCAGCGCTCGGGTCAGGGGTTCACGGCCAGGGTGTCTGGGAGGAATACTGAGGCCTGGTGGGAGGCCATGCCTCTTCCCGGCTGTCCTGCCTAGGACATCCCCAAATGGATGATGATCTTGTTGGAGCTCCCACCCCCTCGTCCACAGTCACCCTGACCTCTGAGCCCTGTGCGTCAGCTGGCCCGAGGACCCCTGTCCAGTGCGGGACAAGGCCGTCACGTAACCATGGCGTCCGGGGAGGGCAGGGGCTTGTCTGCACGGAGGAGAGTGACAAGGCCACAGAAGAGGCTGGTGAGGCCGTGGGCCCTTCCCTCCAGAACCGGCCAGACCTGGGACCCAGGAGCGGGAAGTCCCCGTCTTCAGACGCCTCCACAGGGGGATGGGCCGGTGGCCGGGGGCAAGGGGGAGGCCCCTGGCGGCACGGACAGGTGAGCCTGGGAAGGTGGGGTGGGCTGGGGGGCCAAGACTGTGTTGCGAGTTGACCGGTGTTCCCCTAATACCCAGATTCCCGTTCTAACTCCCGAGACCTGAGGCCTTCCTTGAACACGGGGTCTTTACAAGTCTAACCACACACCAGAGGGTGGCCCTGAATCTAACCATTGGTGTCCTTACATAAGGAAAAGCCGGAGAAACACACAGCCTCCCCCTGAGGCCCCTGCTCTGAGCATTTCCAGCTTTCCTCCCCCCTCATCCACACAGACGGAGGGGGGGAAAGATGGACAGTGGAAGATAACCGGAGTCAGGTCCTCAGGCGGAGTTGCTGCCTTGGGTTGGCTGTGGGGGGCGCCCCCTTGTGTCCATGGCCTGCACCGGTCAAGAATTCTCCCGGAGGGTGAGGGAGCCAGGGTCAGACCACAGAGCCCGCCAGCCAAGACCCAAGACGTCCCTCATTAGAGAGGGAAAGGGGACATTGATTTCTGCCCACGTTCCCTGCACCAGGGCAAGGATTTCTACCATGATGGGCAACCTTTGAAGAACCCCCGCCCCCCCCGCCCCAGTTTCCCTCCCTGCACCAGAGCAACCGCTTCCTCGTTTTAGAATCATTAAAAATTGTTAAAATCATTAAAAGCCTCTGGGGTGAAATAACTAAGCCCCCTCGTATCTCTGTGGCCCTCAGACCTCTGGGGGAAGTACAAAGGCCGTTTTACAGGTGTGGACAAGGTCAAGAAAGGCAGAGCGTGATTATGTGTCCATCTTCTGGCTCCAAACCCTGTGCTGTCTGTGCAGGAGGTGACGCGGGTGTCCCCCGCCCAAACATAAGCAACTGTTGGTGACAACATGGTCTAATTAACCCAGCGCCCTGAGACCAAATCCCACTACCTTGGTTTTACGCCTGCTCTTACCTCCCACAGGTATATGCTCTCTGCAATCCCTGCCAGGACATACAGGCCATTGGGCGATGTGGTCAGACAGGTGACAGGTCCAGGACACATGATCTTCTGCTGGAGCTGGTCCTAGAGAGACATAAGAAGCCTCTGAGCTTCGCGTGGAACTCGGAAGCTAGGGGACAGTGGGGAGAAAAGTCCGAGAGAGCTAGAAAGAAGGGCAGGAAAAGGGGTGATTTGAACTAATCAAGGGTCATCAAGAAGGCACCTGATCCAGCCCAGGCTTTGCAGGCTGGAGGGGGAGGCCTGCAGATTGCTGGATCAAAGCAGAACGGTGCTCACTCTGGGTGGGGGTAGGGGTGGGCAAGCCACAGAAGGTCCAGGAAGGAGCTGGAGAGCCCAATGGCCAGGCGGCTTGTGCCACAACCCCGCCTTCCCTAACATCCAGCCTGTGATCCGGACGGTCAGTTTTCTCATCTCTTTAAAGGGAAAACTTCCTGAGTATGAGTGGACCACACCAGGTAAAGCCAGAACACAGAGCTTGTCCCGAGAAACTTCAGCTGTCAGAGCCGGGCAAAAGGAAACTTCAGTGGCTGCACGTTGGGTGTTTATAAGAAAAGACCAATGGGCCCTTGGGATGAAGGGTAGTATCTCTTTGGGGGGGGGGGGGAATAAATGCATGACTCTCCTGGGCCTCTGATATTCACCTTCCAAGAACAACAGACCCGTGGAACCCCCCCAGAAAATCCTTTTTTTCCCCCCCTTCTCCTTAAATGAGCAGCAAACAAGTTTATTAGGGTGTTAAGATCAGAAAGCTGTCTTTACAGAAAGGGAGCATTCAAGAGCTAACACTCTGAAAGTCCTTTACTTAAACTTCGCTCCCCAAGCTCCCTCCTACTTCCCCAGCCCATCAAGGGTGCCTGCCGCACAGACGCTCCTCACTGTCCCCAGTGGCCCACCCTCAGCCCAGCGCCAACGATCCCACCCAACCCAGAGCGAGCCTCCCTCCTCGCCAACCGCCCCCAGACCCGCGCATGCGCAGCGCACCCTAACCGAGACCACCCCGGCCCCGGTTCAGGGACCCCGCGGGCCCCACCGACCCTTCCCCCGACCCCACTCTGGGGCACCCCGCGCACTCTCCGACGAAGCCCGGGCCGGGGCGCGCGCCGCCGCACCTTCCGCTGCAGCTCCCAGGCGCTGATGTAGTTCTTGCCCAGCTGCGCCGCCAGCAGGTACTCGCCATTGAGCAGCGCCAGGCCGCGGGGTCCGGCCTGGCCGCCGCGGTACGTGAGCAAATTGGCGCCCGAATGCAGCTCCCACACGATGCAGCTCCACAGCTGGGCCGCCGAGTCCGTACACACGGCCACTTCCATGGGAGCCGCCATCTTGCCTCCCCCCACCGCCCCGGAAGTACGTCACGCCAGCGAGACTCCGGCACCTGCGCCGCGGCGGCTAGAGCGGCGCCCACGTCTCCTCGCCCGGGCTGGCGCGTGACCACGTGCTCCAGAGGGGGCTAGATCCCCGCCCCGCGGCGGTGGGGGCGCGTGCCGTGGAGTTGGTGACCGTGGGAGGAGACCTCGCCCCCAGATAGGTGGGGAAGTCGGGGCGCAGGGTCTCCTGCGGAGAACTTCAGAGCCCGGAGGTCTCCTGGCCGTCTCCGCTGGGCGCCTTTGACCAAGTGACGCGGTCTCTCGGGTTCCTTTTCTTTTTTTTTAATGTGCGAATAGTAAAGTCCCGAGCTCGCAGGCCTCGATAATCATTTGCACGAAAAACGCGCACTGCGTACCTAACCTGTCTAGCTGAACGCCCCCGGGTCCACCGTCCGCTGCCCCCAGACCCCTCTTCTCTGGGGCCACGAAGTGCACCTGTACATTTCAGGAACGTGGTGCAGGCCAAACAAGTCGCGATCTCAGTCTGAGGGGCGCCTACCCTCCACTACAGCTGCCGGCCCCAGGCCGGGTCTCCAAACAGCGCCTTTCAAAAACGTGGAATTAGTTGGAAACCTGTGAAGTCAATCCACTTAGCCGGTGAGGCCTTGGCGTCTATTCCCAGCGACACTGGAGGGTGCCGGATGCCCGGGGTCTGCAACAGTGCCGGAAGCGCCCGCCCCAAGCTGCCGAGGGCGTTATGGGAGCAGGTGTCCTAGAGCAGGGCGGAGACCGTGCGCCCCCAACCCCGCTTCATATCCAGGAGGCGATGGGTGGACGGAGGGAGGGAACCGCCTGAGCGAGGAACGGGAGCTCGGGGCGTGGGGTATCCGCGGCTCCAGCCCCGACCGCCAGGTGGCAGGCGCAAGCCTCGGACCGGGAGGCCGGACCCGGAAAGGGCTTTTGCCCACGGCGGCTGCTCCCAGCTCTGGGGCCACAGCAAGAAGCAGTTACGGGGATAGGGCTGCCACGGGGGACCTGCCTAGTTTGGGGGTCTGGAAGAGGGGCTTCCGAGAGCAGGTGTCACTTGAGCAGGGAATTAACAACTTGGAGGGAAAGGTGGGCAGAGGAACGTGCAAAGGCCCCGAGGCAGACCATGGAGGATAGAGCTGGGCAGTGCAGGGCCTTTCAGCCAGTGGGTAGCCTGGATTTTACTTTATCCTGGAGGGCGAGGATCCATTGGGAACTTAAGGACTCTTGTAAATTGACGTGAGGAGAGCTGAGTGTGCAGGGACCTCCTAGTTCAGACAGGTTGCAAGTGGAACCAGGTCTCCTTGATTTCCACCCTCACAACGAGTTGATGCTCCTAGGTTCCTCAAATTTTTTTTTTTTAATTTAAGAAAAAATTTTAATGTTTATTTTTGAGAGAGAGCTTGTGCAAGCGGGAGAAGGGCAGAGAGAAAGGGTGACACAGGATCAGAAGCAGACTCTGCGCTGACAGGAGAGCCGATGCAGGGCTCGAACTTGCAAACCGAGAGATCATGACCTGAGCTGATGTCGGTGCTCAGCTGAGCCACCCACGCGCCCCCTCAAATATTATTTTAAACACTGGGTGGCTCAGTCGGTTAAGCGTCTGTCTTCTGTTCAGGTCATGATCTCCGGTTCATGAGTTCAAGCCCTGCGTCGGGCTCTGTGTCTCCCTCTCTCTCTGCCCCTCCCCCGCTCACACTGTCTCTCTCAAAAATAAATAAACATTAAAAAAAAAAAAAAGTGTGAATAAGAGAAACAAAATGCCTGGAATGCTAATTTGCGTTTTTCAGACATTGGTTTCCCAAGATCAAATCTTTGAATCCCGAGTCCCTGGCGCTCCGTGGAATCTGGTTTGAGAATGTGTTTGAGAATGCCACTGTGTGGCTCCCAGGAGTGGACCCTGGTGGCCTTTCTTCTAAACATCAGCTCAAGGCTTCAATCTGCACTTTTTTTTCGATTTTTAAAAATTTGAGAGAGAGAGAGAAAGAGAGTGTGAGCCTGGGAGGGGCCGAGAGAGAGGAGGAGACAACGCAACGCAGGCTCCAGGCTCTGAGCTGTCAGCACAGAGCCCGACATGGGGCTTGAACTCATGAACCGAGAGATTGTCGTGACCTGAGCCGTAGTCCAGACACTCGATCGCCACCCAGGCGCCCCTTGAACCTGCACTTCTGAGCTGTGAGGCGAATCGCTGTGAAGTTCTGGGCCTCAGTTTCCGCACATGCACAGCTACTGCAGCCACTGTAGTTTCCCGTAGCTATGGGATCTGGGTCCTGGGTCTGCGTCTGCTTCCGGGAAGTCTGGCCTGGAAGTCTCCAGATCCCTGGGATCCAGGACACAGGGGCAGGCCCAGCAGATGTGGGTTGCAGAACGACCAACTGTGCAGACGGGTGCCAGAGTGTGAGGGGGCAGGCTTGATGCCCGGAGGGCGCTGGTTGCTGGCACTCAGGCAGGGGCAGGCCCAGGCGACAGCTGGATCGCAGTCCTGGCCCCTCCCAGGCCTCCTTCCCCCTCCTCCCCTCCCGGGAGGTCAGAGGTCACCCCACCCCCAGCCCAGCCAGCGTGGAATGAGGACAGACCAGTTGTGTCAGAAGAGAAAGGCTACAGCCACACTTTGGGGGGGGGGGCGTCCAGGGACCACCCCTGTCGCCAGACCTCCTTGGTGCCAGCTGGATGCCTGGTCCCAAATCCAAGTCTGTAGTGTGTGGCTAGAGGGGCAGAAGCAGGATGGGGGAAACCGAGGCACAGATACGGTTCCCCCACCGCCACCCCAGTAAGCCCTGAATTCTTTTTTGTTTTCGAGAGAAAGAGAGCGCAAGGGAGCGAGGGAGGGGCAGAGGGAGAGAGGGAGAGAGGGAGAGAATCCCAAGCAGGCTCCACCCTGGCAGCACAGAGCCGGACACGGGGCTCAGTCCCACGAACCGTGAGATCATAACCTGAGTGGAAATCAGGAGCCGGACGCTTAATTGACTGAGCCATGCAGGTGCCCCTAAGCCCCGAGTTCTCATTCGTTATTATTTTTTCATTATTGAGCACCTCCTGTTTGTAGGCAGTGGGTACACACTGAAGAAACAAACCGAACCCCCTTTCTGGCGTCCTGGCCCACAGGCCCCTTCCCAGGGCAGCCGCGTCAGGGCCACGCGTGGTGGGAGGGAAGGCAGAGGGCTCGGTGAAAACCCTCTTGCTCAGGCATCCCTTCCGGCACCGGCTCCGAGCCCTGGTGCTTTGCAGGTTCCCTCAGCTCTGCTGGCTGGACGCGGGTCCCCACGTTACCTCCAGGAGCCTCCCCGGCCTCCTCACAGGCGCGGAGCGGGAGGCCAGGGGGACAGAGGCTGCCGGGTTCTGGGAGGCGGGGCGGGCAGTGACGGGGCCTGCCGCCTCCCTGGTCCCCCAGGGGCCGTGTGACCTCAGGGGCTCTTCAGCGGAGGAATGAAGGGGGGCACCGGCTGGGCCAGTTTGCAAGAAGCAGTGTTTTCCCTTTTTCAAGGATTTTTCTTTATCTCCGGTGTGTGAAGGGGAGGGGCCCTAGAGGAAGGTGGGTGACCTGTCCTCCGACCTCTCCTGGCCCCCAGGTCCACGGAGGCTGGGCCCAGGACGTACAGCTGACTCACTTTCAGCAGGTGCGGAAAGCGCGTGGATAAACCGGGGCAACCGCCAGCTCGGACGGAGGGGCGGCTGGCTGTCCCCCGTTCCTGGTGCGGCCTTGGGGGGCTGACCCGGGCGGGAGGGGCCGGCCAGGGGGAGGTGGGGCGTGCCCGCTGCGGGCCTCGCTGACCTTCAGCCCGGCACAGCCTGTGCGCGGGTGTCACGAGGGCGAATGGAGCGGACGTCCCAGAAAATCTCTCCCAGACACGAAGCTGCGGAGCCGGTGTGGTTTGGGTTCGGAGGCAGGGCGCCCAGGGGCCCCCTTCCGTCTGTGCGGAGGCCCGACCCCACCCCTGGGGTCTGGTTTCTCAGGCCGCACCCACGAATCCTACAACGTGAAACCTCGAGCCAAAGCACAGAGGGCGGGAAGGCAGGTGGGGGCAGGCTGGGCCCTGCTCCAGTGGGGGTGGGGGACTCCACGCGGGCACCCCACACGCGTCCGGCCAGTCGAGCTGAGGGGCGCCCCGGGTGGCCCAGAAGCAGAGGCAACAGAAACACAAGGCAGAGTGCTGCGGAAGTTTCCAGACGGATGAGGGACTGGCAGAGAAGGCCGCACCCAGGGGGCCTAGGTTAGAAATCCCACAGTGACAGTGCCGGGGGCCAAGGAACCCTGCAGGCGGGAGAGCTAGCCTGGGGCGGGGGGAGGGGGGGGGACAGGCTGGGAGGCCTGGCCCTGACACCGAGGTCCCCCCCCCAATCCCTAAAACAGCCTTTGTACCAGGTCCCCAGGGATGTGCAAATGGCCACACACTCACTCTTAGAAGGGGGATGCTGAGGAATGGCTTAGCCGGGGCGTCCCCTGGACACAGCTGACATTTGGGGGTGGGGGAGGGGCTCCTGGGCCCCACCCCTTGGTGCCAGGAGCTCCCCAGTGTGACAACCTCTGATGTCCCCCCCTCCCCACGAAAAAAACCACCACAGGACACATTTTCTGTTAAAAGTCAGAAGTGTTTTGTCTTGTTTTAATACCTCATCAGCTTTACAGGGTTACAATTGTCTTAAATATTTTTGAAGTTTAAATACAATCTGCATAATAATGTTATAAAATGTAAACTTTCAGTGTTCTTTTAAATTTCAAAATCACACACCTTTTTTTTCTTTTTTTCCTTTCTTTTTTTTTTTTTTTTTTTTTTTTTTCTTTTTTTTTTTTTTTTTTTTCCCTTTTAATACCTGAATGTTCTGCAAACACTGAAGTCTTACCAGGGCGCGACAGGCCGGGCCCGGCCAGAGGTAGAGTCGTTTTAAACCTTTTTTTTTTTTTTTTTTTTTTGGAAGTTTTTTTCACTTTAACCTGAGTCCTGGCGCGGTACCCACGCCGTCTGACAAACCCCAGAGAAACTGAAATTTCTGTCAGGAATGAAAGGCTGAATTCATGTTTGCCAAGAAAAAATGCAGAAGCAAAGTTAAGGGGGAAAAAAGGAGACAGTGGGCAAAAGTGATACAATGAAAGTGGGTTTACAAATGCAGAGGAATGGAGACCACCGCGCCTGCCCGCCCCTGCCCGCCCCCAGACAGCCCAGCCCCCAGCTCGGGGGGTGGGCACACGGAAGATTCTAGAAGCAACACCTCCAGCAAGACAGCCCCAGGGAGCCCCTCTCCGCCCTGAGTCTGGGGTCCACCCGCTCTGGAACGAACAGTGCACCAGCCAGGACACAGCCGCCCCCATCCCCACCCGGGTTTGCGTAAGGGGGTGCCCATCCGCACCCCAGAAAGCCTCCCCTTCCCTAAGCCCAGAGACCGCAGTGGCAGGGGGCTGAACGCGGGCACCTAAGGTGGAGGCAGGGGAGGGCCCCACCGGCTCGCAGGCCCACAGCCGCCCGGCTGTGGCCTGGAGGGTGGGACCCGGCCCCGAGCCCCGCCCAAGCCCCGCCCCCACCTGTCCCTACAGTCACCACTGGAACAGCGGGCCACACCCTGCGTTACATCCGGGAGGCCACACCACCCACAAGGCACACGTGGACGCACGGCACACGCACGAACAAAGCGGGCGCACAAGCTTTCCAGGGGGAGGGGCCCCACGGGCGGGGGGGGGGTGGAGTCGAGGGGACAGGTGCACGTCCCTGCGGAGACCCTGGGCCAGCCGCAGAGGGCCAGGCCCGGGCACGGGTTTTGGCATCAAGGGTCAGACCTGAGGTAGGAAGAAAGCGCTGCAGACACCCCCCCCCCCCACGTGGGCCCAGGGCGCCCACGGGGCAGTTCGGGCGGGAGGAGAGAAGGGGCAGGGGCTCCCAGGTTCTGGCGTGGAGCCCGACTGTGCCCGGGGACAAGGCATCCCCCTCCCACAATGATTGTGCTGCTGCAGTGACAGACGGGAAGGGCAGAACCTTCTAGAAGGAAAAGCAGAGAGGAAACCCCACTCCTGCCACCCACTCCTGAAAGGGTGGGGTGTGGGGGTGTCAACGACCCTGAGATATCCCAAAGAAAGGGGTTGCCTTCCAAACACACACCAAAGCCCCACATAACAGAAAACCCAGACCTGGGGGGCTCAGGACCTCCCCCTGCCCCCAGGTCTCCAAGGCTACAGGGTGATGCCTGGGTGGGGGAAGCTGGGAGGCCGCCAGGCTGGCACTGCCCTTCAGCCTCCTGAAGCTGGGCTCCTGAGCCCAAGTAGAGAGTACAACCTCGCCCCGGGAACAGCCCAGCCACCCCCTCCCCAAACGAAAATCCCGCACCGTGTGAAAACACTACCCAACACCACCGGGTCCACGGGGACACGGGACGACAGGGCAGCCAAGAAAGTCCCCAGACCCGCCTGGGGCAGACACTGCCGCCTCCTGAGGCCCATCACCAGCCACTGCAATAGCCCCCTCCCTCCAGCGGTGCCCCCCTCCCCCCGACACCCACCTTCTAACCAGGAGGACGGGGCATGTGGGGACCTGGTGTGGTCTCCATTCAGTTACTTTAGTTCCTGCAGGGAGGCGTGGCCCCAAGCAAAAGGGGCCAAGAGAGAAAAAGGCGACAGTTAAGGAGAAGAGAATTGGGGGGGGGGGTGTTCAGGATGCCGTGGCCCCAAAAACCTCGCCCTGAGCTAAGCCCGGCTCACCCCGTCCCCAGTATGGATAATCTCCCAGAGTAGCCCTTTCACACGGGAGCCCCCAGGCCACATTCATCCCTGAGACAGGAGCCGGGGGGCTGGACAGGTAGAGGGAGCCCCCTCCCACGCCGAGGTCCTTCACCCTGCGCTTTCTACTGGAGACTTCCAGCCTCTGCCTGCTGCAGCGCCAGCACGAAAAGCACAGCAAACAAACAGGACCACGGATGTCACGGTCGCCTCGCCGGTCACCGGTCTGAATTCACGCCCGCCCCCACCCCCCCACCCCCCGTAGCACCTGAGTTCATCACCTCTCCTGGCTCTGGGCCTGCCAGCTGCCCACTGCGCTACAGGAAACGCACAAGGAACCCGAATCAGTTATGGGAAAATAAAAAGGGTATTACTTTTCTTTTCTTTTTTTTTTTTTTTTTGCATTTGCAAGTCCAGTTTCCCTGAATGAACACAAATATATAGATATATATATATATATCCTTTTCCTAAGGTTTGATTCCTCCCCCAAGAATAAAATAGATTATTTACAAAACAAAACCCCGAAACCTCTTAAAAACCCTATAGAGTTTGAGTATCACTGTTTCTTAAAAAAAAAAAAAGTTCCCAAAAAGCAACGAGAAAAAAAACTCTACTGATCGTGGCTCAGGGGTTTCATTCAACACAAGGAGCTGGGTGTGGTGTGTGATGAATGGGGAAAAAAAAAAGGCAAAAAAAAAAAAAAAAAACCAGACAAAAATGAAAACACACAGTGCAGAGATGTATGAGGTAAACAGGATTGGCCTCCCATGGCAACTGGTCCAAACACACCCCAGACCCCAGACCCCAGTCGGTCGGTCGGTCCGGCAGGGCTGCAGGAAAGCCTAGGAGATATATGCCTCTCTCTTTTCCGATTTCCTTTGCTGTTCTCACAATTCGTGTCTCTGAATGTCCGAAACCTGAGTAATTCAAGTGTTCCTTGGTTTTCCCCTGTTTTATTAAATTTTCTTTATATATATATATGTATATATTTTTTTTTCTTTTTGGCGTTAGCTGTGGCTCCTTTGTGGATACCTCCCCTCCCCACCCGTATCTTCCGCCGTCCCGGCCCCTGCGTGGCCCACCTCGACCCCCCACCCAGGCAGGGGCGGGGGGGTGGCAGGTGGGGAGTGGTGCGGTTAAGGCAATGAGTTATTTGAGGTAGAAGACGTGGCAGGTGTGGACAAGCCCGCCGGCCCGGCCTGGCTGCCCGTGCTGCTGCTGCTGCTGCTGCTGGTGGTCCCGCTGGTCCCTCCCCGGCTGCCACCACCACCGCCTTTGCTGGGAGCGGACGGTGGCTGAGCAAACAGCACTCCTAACGCGAGGACAGGAGAAACACGTCACCGAGTCGAAAGGTCCTGAGCACTGACACCCCACAAAGTCACCCACGGGGGCTGTGGGGACAGGGAGGCCACAGGTCCCCCCCTTCTCCGTCCCTGGGAGTCGCCCTCCCTTAGCAGCGGAGCCGCTCGGTGTCCACGGCACCTCCTGGTGGCCCGTGGGAGCTCCTGGCTGACTACTCGGGTTGTTTAGAAGGAACTCGTCAATACCACCTGCCACAGGAAGAGCGCGACAAGGGGTCTGCCTTCCGAGCAGCTGCTGTGTGCCCAACACCGGGCCACGGATGCCGTGCGGACTACCTCGCTGCGGTCTCATATGGGCTCCGGCCGGCCGGCCCGGGGGGTCGGGGCGACCCGGGGCTCCCGAGTTAACGGGGAGACGAGCGCCCAAGGACGGCGTGGGGCCCGGCTGGTCCTACCTGTGTACATGATCCCGTTAATCTCCACCGACATGCTGATGCTGTTGCTGCCGTTGGGGCTGGTCAAGTTCGCAGCCGAGTCCTGGCGGCTCTCGCAGGCTGTGGGAAGAAGAAACACAGCCATCTGTAGTCACACACACGTCTGTGCGAGGACCCGCTTCCGTCACCCCCGCTGGACCTCACGAGTCACCGAGCGCGGACCGGATCTGTCACCGGCACACACAGTAGGTAGTCAATAAATATTTACCGAGGAAGAACGTATCTGCCTAAAACTGGCTTTTCTCATGATGATGGGTCTTAACGGCCACAGAGCCGTCTAGACTTGACTCGTTCCATCCCCTGCTGATGGACACACGAGTGGCTTCAAGGCTCCACTATCACAAGCAGCATCGCGCCAGTGACCGCAGGGAAGCGCCCTCGGCTACGTGTGCTTCCTGGAGCGTCTGCGGCAGATCCCAGGAGAACCACTGGGTCGCAGGGCAAGAATGTTTTCTATCTTGGAAAGAGGTTGCCCAACTGTCACCTCCTTAGACTCCCACCAGCGAGACCGGGTGGGCCCACGTTCCGGTATCCTGACCGGCATTCGATACCATCAAACTCCGACGGGCGTCTCCTCACTAACGCGCAGATCCCCGAGTCGGCTTTCCACATGAACTTACTACCCGTCACCGCTGCCTGGGTCTTTTATGGGGTTAGCTCTTTTTTTTTTTCCCTTATTGATTTGCAGGCACTCTTTACATATGTTGACTACGAGGCCCTTACTCTGTTACGGGCGCACGCGGCAGGGAGGGTTCGGGCGCCGGGTTGGTACCTTGGCTGTTGATGCGGATGCTCATGGGCAGCTGGGCCGTCATGGCCAAGAAGTTCTGCTGCAGGGCCCGCTGCACCAGCCGCTGCTGCTCCTCAGTCACGAGGGCCATCTTCTTCTCAGGCGGCTCCCCAGACTCCAGCTTCTCCCGAAGCTGCTCCAGGGCGGCCGCCTGGGCCGCCACGGCCGCCTGGGCCGCCGCGGCTTGCACCGCGGCCGCCTGGGCGGCCACCACAGGGTGACCCGCCAGGGAGACCGGCAGGCGGCCGGGCACCGTGATAGGGATGGCCGAGTCCTCCTCTAGACGGGAGAGAAGAAGAGTCGGTGGGCAGGAGGGACCCGCAGCGGCCCGGTGCGGCCCTCCGCCCGCGGCAGGACCGCGCATGCGCCTGGACACCTCCGCCGACGGGGTGCGCACGTCCTCTCCGCGGAAGCAGGCAAGCGCTGCCAGATCTAAGGTCAGCCTGACACCGGGTACCGCCGCGACGAGAACGACAGTGTCACAGTCGCATCCAGCACGGACGTCGCACAGAGACGCTGTCACAGCACTTGCTGCGGACAGCAGCTGGGAAGCGCCACGTGTCCCGTCTGACGCGCTCGGCTCCAACCGCCTCGAGAGGCTGTCTCGACACTCGCGCGCCTGCCTCCACCCTCTTACGGCCGCTTCACGGGGGAGGCAGCTCAGAGGATGTGGAAATGTTGCCAAAGCCACAGGCGGTGGGGGTGGGGGGCGCGGAGCTGGGACTCGAACCCAGAACCAGCTGCCAACCATTCAGCTCTTCTGTGGTCGAAGCAAACGTCCCCATCGCGGTTTCTACCCGCTGGTCCCACCGTGACCTGCTGCCTCTTCTTTTCCCGACTCTTCTGCCCATGCCTGTCCCGGCGCTGCCTGCATGCTGGGCGCCCCCCCCCCCAACCTCTGCCAGGGTCTTTGGCACTCTCTCCTTTGTCCCCGTCTTCTGGGCTCACTCAAACACCACCTCAGCCATCAGAAAACCCTCCTCCCTGCCGGCCAGCACCTCCCCAGCTCCCGCATGAGGCCTTACGCCTGGCGGACGTTTATACTGACTCGTGGGCATCACCGGAGCTTCCCAGGGGTGGGGGTAGGTAAACTGAGGTCCACAGAGGGCTGAGTGACGCTAGTGGGACCCCATTCGCCTAGGATCTGACCAGGCCTAAGTCGTGGGGATCACGCTGGATCCCCCGGCCACCCCAGGAGGCAGGGAGTCCCAGCCCAGGTGGCAGGTGAGAGACACGCAGGGGGCTTCGCCTGCTTGAGGCCACACCGCCACGTGTGCCGTTGGTGTTTCTGTGCTAGGAAGGATTCAGAGGCTCGCTGGGTGAGAAGGCTGTGATCGGCTGGTGGTGCCCGCCACGAATGGGGGGGGGTCCCTACCAGGCATTCGAAAACTGGGCCCGCTGCCTGCTGGGGGCCGGACACACCAAAGGCTCTCCTTCCACAAACCCACAAAGAAGGGGTCGCTTTCCCGTTTCCCCAGCAGGAAAGCCGGGCCCAGGAGGGGCCAGTGAGCTGCCCAGACACACCCAGCACTAGATTCGGGGAAGGTTGAAGGGCCAGTGGGATGGGCCCACACCACACCCGTGACGGTCCCTGCTGGACAGTGTTGAGAAGGTCCTGAAGCTCAAAGGGAAAAGAATTCAGCAATCAGCTAATAAGGTCTGCCGTGGGCAAGAGACCGGAAAAACTCCGGCTGTCAATACTGCCGCCCACAGGCAGAACTCGGGCGACGCTACAGTAATTTGCTAGTAACACCGGCCAAGGGATTGGGAAGGAACCGGGCGCCCAGTCAGAAACGGGTGCAGCAGCTTGGACTGGGGAAGCGGTGCTCGATTAGTAATGTCTGCCGCGGGCACGGGCTGGGAAACTGTTCAAGATCCTGAACGATTAGTGATGTCTGCTTGCCCTGGGGTTGGGAGAAGGGCCCTGCTTAGTCACGCCCACTGGGGGGCGCAGTACCCAGAGGGGGTCAGAAAGCCCCGGCCGGAGCAGAATGGGGTCTGGGCCCCAGGGACGCGCGGCCCTTACCTTTCTTGATCTTGGGGGCCGGGGTGATGGAGCTGCCGTTGGTGCTGGCGGCCAGGCCCAGGGAGGGCACGGGCAGCTTGGGCGAGGACAGCATGCCGTGGGCCCCGCCCGGCGAGTAGGCGAACAGGGAGCCCCCGAAACTCTGGCGCCGGCCCTCCCGCCGGTTGCTGTCGATGGCCGCCTGCAGCTCGTTGGGGTTGCTGAGGCCGCGCTTCTCACACTCGTAGGGATACAAGTACTTCATGTACCTGCGCCAGGGGCAGGGACAGGATGGCGCCGGGGCCCCCCAGGACCGCCCTCGCCAATCCCGCCACCCAGCCGAGTGAGCTCGGGGCGGACCGTCCTCAACCCGCACCCTGACGTCAGGACCGGCTCTCCGCGGCCGCCCCGGCCCCTCCCGCCCCGAGCGCCTCCCCTAAGCGGGGCGCCGGCGGGCACTCACTGGGTCCGCAGGGTGAAGGCAGCGCTGGTGATGGACGTGGGCAGGTTGAGGCCTTTGGTGATCTCCCTCCACAGCTTCTTGTTGATGACCTCCACCAGGCCGCCCTTCTCCGTCACCAGCACGTACAGCATGAACAGGTCAAGCACCTGCTTGGCCATGATGGGGATGCGGTTCACGGGCGTCCCTGCAGGGGCGGGGCAGGGAGTGCAGGTTAGCGGCGGCGGGGGGGGGGGGGGGGGGGGGG
>NC_064816.1:372671-406566 GCF_023721935.1 Panthera uncia | reverse complement strand
GGGGGGGGGGGGGGGGGGGGGGGGGGGGGGGGGGGGGGGGGGGGCAGAGCCACAGGCGCAGCAGACAGCACGTGTACAGCCAACGCGCTTGTCCAGAGAGGTCTCTCCTGTCGCGGGCACACGGGGGCAGGATATCCTCTGCGGGGCCTCAGCAGCTCCCCGGCCCCGCCCCCTCGAGGCCAGGAGCTCTCCAGTCATGACAACCACAGACATCCATGTGTCTCCTGGGGGTAGAATCGCCGGGGGAACCCCCCCTTGAGAGAGCACAAGGAGGCCCGTGTCTCCATCAGAGGCTCGCCCGGGGGTACAGAGACCCGGGACAGGCTGCGGGGCCAACCTGGAGACGTGTGTGAGAAACATGGCCCTCGTGAGTGTGGCTCCATCAACAACCACAGTGGCCATAACAACCCGCCTGCGTCCCCGAGGCAGGTGCCCTCCGGGTGCCGGGGTTCCCAGGGGTTTGCAGCCGTGAGGAGGCAGAACTTGGGCTAGTCTACCCTGCAGCTGAGAGAGCGGGGTGGTGGGCTGGTCCCCTTTTCCACCCACACTGACCCTCATAACTGCTGCCGTCCCTGTCCTCCTCACGTGCCCCTGATGCAGAAGCCCGTGGCCCGGCCTGTCTGGCACCTTCTCGGCCGAGGGTGAGAAGCCCCCCGTTTCGACTCTCCCTGCCGCTGAAACTCCTGTACCATCTGGCCCCTGGCTGCTGTCCTGGTCAGCTGGGGTCGCCCGGCTCAGATCCCCTGGAGCCAGTCTGGCACAGGGCGTGGGCTCAGGAAACAACAGTGAGATGTGACCAGCCCGCGTCACAGCCTACAGGGCACGTCGCCGCACCCCAGAGATGGGCCAACGGAGGCCCCGGGCTGTGGCTCCTGGAGAAGGGCCAGCCCAGCTTCACGTGAGGGGCCGGCCGGTCCACACTCCTGGGACCCTGGTTCCTGGGCCCCAGAGCCAGATGCTCTGGGGTCACCTCCTGCCACTTCTGTCCTTTCCAGGTTTCAAAACCCCCACTAACTGAGGACAACCCGGAGAGGGTGGAGAAAGCTGGATCTCAGACTACCCCCCCCACCCCCCCCCCGACCGACCCTACCCAATTCCATTTTTCAGCCCGAGCGGGAGAGAGGAAAAAGCAACAAGTGTCAGGGGCTCACCCAGCCCCGGCCCACCTGGGACATTGGTTCAGGTTCTGCACTGAGAAAGAACAGAAAGAATCACACAAAAGATCCTCTGGGGACCCCGCGCCCTGGCTCTGCACGGGGCCTGGACGGATGTTTACAGAAGGAGCAGGGTGGAGAGCAGAGAGGCACCGGTGGAGGACAGGGGCAGTGGGGGCAGCAGGGAGATAAGGAGGGTGGGGAGGTCTTCAAGGAAACAGCAGGAGGGTGGGGCGCAGCCAGGACCCCTCCCGCATTCCCAGCCCCCAGAGACTTCTCAGAGCCTTCTCCTTTGTGACCGTGAAAAAAAATTACTTTCTCTGTGTCTGGAGTGAAGGAGGGCTTGTGGGACGCAGGGCATGGTGTCCGGGGCCCGGGGGGGAGGGATCTAACGCACTCTCAGCCCCAAAGCCTGCCAGTTACAGAAGGGGAGGGTCCAAGAAGATGGCAAAGGAAAGGGGCACTTGGGGCTGGGTTCTGAGGGTTGCAGAGGAGTTTGTCGCTCCCTGCCCTCCAGGGGAGCCCGGCTCGGCGGGGATGGCAGAGCTGGACGCCGACCCTCACGGTCCCGTGTGGCCCCCGCCTCACCCATACCCAAGGGCGGCTCACGGTACTTCCCGACCTCCAGGACACCAAGCCCAGTCTCGGGTGGGATGAGTGGGCTCTGGGCCGGGGAGCTCGGGGCCCCATGGCAGGGTGGTGGGGGCGGGGGTGGGGGGTGGGGGCTCCGGCAGGTGTGGACGGGTCGATAAAGCGAGTGGGGGAGGATCTCTCTGACCACACGGTGGGCAGTGGGCCCTGGATGTGACTGGTCCCAGTGATAACAAGGAGGGGGCCCCCACCCCAGGACCGGGTCTGGATTCCCCCAGCGGCACGGGAGGGGTTAATGCGAAGGCCGCAGCCCCCTGCCCTTCCCTTCCGCTGGGCGGCTGGGCCTGTGTTTACAGAGGCCGTTCGAGAGGGAGGGGCGCAAAGAGGCCCTGGACAAAGCCAGCGGCGGCCAGCCCCTGCGGAGGCCCCAGGTAGACCCTGCAGCACCCCAGCTGGGCCCGCCCCTTCCTGCCTCAGGGCTCGGAGGATGCATCCCCTCCCCGGCCTCAGTTTCCTTCCCTGAACGGCCCACGAGGCGGGCTGTCTGGCAGGCAGAGGAATGAGCTCCACTGTGCAGTGGGTGCCCTCGGGGCCCCCGGCCGGCCAGGCCTCTCGCCCCGTGGCAGCTCAGAGCCGAGGCCACGGCCATGCGTGGGGGTGCGGGGGACCCCCTGGGGTCTGGGTCTCAGCTTCCCCACCGGGACGTCCACCCAGACCGGTCCCTGCCCCTCGGGCCTTTGCTCCCGGTCATCTTCCTGTTCTCCAGGCCTCGGTCACCAGGCATTTCCTGGCCGGGCCGTGTTCGGCATCCACTGCACCCCAGACCCAGGGGGTGGGACGGGCTGCAGAGGTGGGGGCTCGGCCTGGTACGCTGTTGGCACTTCATAAACGCAGCCCTGTGCTCAGCACGTGTGGGGTGCCGCCACACAGTGGCAACTGTTCCTGGCCCGTCTTACACACGGGGGAACTGAGCCCCCCCCCCCCCCGCCCCGCCCCCATAGGCACAGGGGAGGGGCCGGGACCGACCCTGCACCAGCAGCCATGGAACACCAGTGTCAAGACCACGAAGGCCGGGAAGCCAACCCGAGGAACTTCTATCCTATTGTCCCAGGCCCCAGCTGCCCTCCTGGCCGTCCACCTCTGCTCCCTGGAGGCCGGCTCTGCTGCAGGGGACCCTGGGGGCGGTGGGTGGGGGTCCCTGGGAGCCAGGACTCCATCGCACCACGGGTCTCGGCAGCAAAAAAGGCCTGACCTGACGGTTCTGGGTTGGGGACCAGACACCTCCTACCCAAGGACCTACCCCTTAGACGCTCCCACCTGTGCCTCCCCCATCAGACCCGACTGCCAAGCAGGCGCCAGTCCCCAGGACCCCCGTGGGTGAGCCTCACCTCGCTTCTGCATGAAGCTGAACAAGTCGTCCAGGAACTCCTTCCTCTTGGGGTCCCCGTCCAGTTCGTAGAGCTGTGGGGTCAGGGAGGGGAAGGGTCAGCCGGTGTCAGCGCTTGGGCACGGGTGCCACATCCCCACTGAGGGGCGGCCGGCAGAGGCAGGTCCAAGGTCCTGAGGCCCCATGGAGCTTAAAGAGCCCGGCCCCAGTTTCAGATGAAGACACAGGAACCTGCGTGTGTCTCCCACGGCGGTTGGCCCTGCATGCCAAGCCCCATGCTGGGCCCAAGCCAGCCACATGCTGGGCCCCTTAGAACAAAGGTTGAGTCTCCTGCAGCCCTGAAGGGCAGCACCCAGACCCAGGGGTCTCCTGAGGCGGGTCCCTCCTGCTGGCCCGCTCCTGGAGCCCCAGGTGTCCCTCCAGCACCTCCACGGGCTCCTCCGTGCACGTGTCGGAACCCTGTTTTGAGGACACCCCCCACTGGATTGGGCCCCCTCGTCTCCTCCTTAACTAACGACACCTGCAAAGACCCTGCTCCCCACAGGAGCTCGTTCTCGGGCCGGGAGCTGGGTCTTGACATGTCATTTGGGAGACACCATTCGTCCCAGACAGACAACGCCGGTGCAGACAGCCAGCACGCAGAGGCCACATCCTGGTGCTGCCCCCCGAGAGGCGGCTCTGTTTTGTAGATGAGGAAATTGAGGCCCAGAGGCAGGCGAGAACCCAGGGCCCGGGAACGTCAGGGCCCTTCGGCCCAGACTCTGCCCTGGGTTCTCCAGTCATTGGGTGAGGGGCTCGGGGGTCCCCGGCTGCATTGACCACCTGCTCCCAGGGGCCGGCAGCAGAGGTGACTGGAGAGTGGAGTTGGAAGGGGGCGGCGGCAAAGAGCAACCTTCACGTTAAGCCCTGGGGAATGGACCCAGAGGGATCAGGCCTGTGGGGGGCCTTGAAACCACCAATCAGCCCCGGCTGGGACAGTCCATCATTAGGGCCCAAGAACACGCCAACGCCCAGTGCCTGCCGCCTGCCACGTCCCCGGGGGCTTCGGAGGCAGAGTCCCTGGGGCTGGCCGCCCCTCAGCCTCCCTCCCCTCTCTGGGGTTTGGTTCCCCCATCGGTGGAACAGAGACAACAACGCGGGGCCTCCGGGCACAGGCCGGGGTGGTCCGGGCTGAGTCTTTGTCTCTGCCCTGCCCCAGCCAGGCTGGCCAGCTACATTCCTGTGCTGATTTATGGTGGTCAGGGAGGCCCCACGCCTCCCCCTGCCTGAGGGTGTGTGGCCTGCAGGTGGACCTCGGCCATCGTCCCCTGCCCCGTCCCCGCCTCTCCCGCCCACACACCCTGCCACGCACACCCCCCTCCCGGGACCTCACACCCACTCTCCTCCCTGACCCTTCCTGCACCACGCCCCGTGGGACTACACGCTGGTCGGGTCTCCTGTCGGCCCGCTCGTGTGGGATGTGGGGGCTTCGTGTGGTTTGTCACTAGTGTCTAGGTGGGGTCAAGCACACAGCAGTCGGTGAATAAATGGTCGTTCGGTGACCCCTGACTTGCCTCAGTGTGGGCCAGCCTGGGCAGAGGGGCATCACCACGTTTTGGAGTCTCGCTGGAGACAGCAGGTGTCCCCAGGTTCACCTCCACCCGAACCCCCACCTGTGCGATCTTATCTGGAAACGGGGTCGTGGAGGATGTGGTCAGTTAAGCTGAGGTCGTACTCGGGATAGGGTGGCCCTAATCCCACAACACGTGTCCTTCTAGGAGAAGAGACACAGCCACAGAGAAGGCCGTGTGAGGACGAGGCCACAACTGAGGGACGCCAGGGGCCGCCGGCCACACCAGAGGCGGCAAGAGGCAGGAAAGACCCTCCTTGGAGCCGCGGGGGCGCATGGCCCTGCCCCACCTGGATCTCGGACATCTGGCTCCAGAATTCGGGAAAACAAATTCCTGCTGTTTTCAGCCGCACAGTCTGTGGTCATTGCTACGGCCGCGCACACAGGCCCCTCCTGATAGGCGGCAACATCTGTGAGATCCTGACCTGGGGCGGGGGGAGGGGGGGCGTCCACCCTGCCTGAACCTCCCTGGACCCGGTCCCGAGAGACCTCAGTGCCCCTCCTGCCTCAGTCCTCCCATTCGCGAGGACAGCTCACCGTAAACACGACAGCTTCACCTGGAGCTCCAGGAACCGTCGTGACCCCTGTATCCCAGGCGGGGAAACTGAGGCTCAGGATGGAGACCAGCTACCCCGAGACCTGGCAGCTGGCTAGGTGGGGGAGCTGTTAGCCCCCAGGCCAAATGGTGGGTGGACAGGCCTGTGGCAGGGCCCAGTCAGACCCCCGTGGGGCCAGGGTATTGTTCGAGGCCGTAAAGGGGGATGTGCAGGGCCCCCGGCTGCCGGGGGGAGGCCGCTTTAACGGCTGGTGCTGTGGGCAGCCGACAACAAAGGCAGGCAGTAAAGGCCACCCCAGCTTTATGGGGCTCAGGCCCCAAGTTCCGCTCCCCTGCTGCCCCGGCCGGGCCGGAGGGACGGGGGCATGGGGGGCGGTGTCCGGGCCCCACTGCAGGCCGGCACGCCCACCGCCTGTCCTCACGAGGCTCCAACTCACACCGCGGGGACACAACACATCCTGCGCTCGGCCCAGGCCTCTGCCCCGCTTGAGGTGGGCCAGGCGGCACTGAAACCAGTCGCCTGCCACGGCCGCAAACCCAGGCTGGACACCCGCGAAGCCGCGGGAGCCCCTCCCTCGGGCCGAGGGCTGAGACAGACGACCCACGCCGGTCTCGGGCTCTCGCCCTGGCCCCGCCTGACCTAGTGGCACCAGCCACCCCCCAACGGCCCTGCAGCCCACGGGGGCCCCGGGGGCCCCCCCCCCCCCCCCCCCCCACTTCCTCCAGCTTCCAAACCAGTCCCACGTCTGCGCCTTTGCCCCAGCAGCGCCTCCCGCCTGGACCGCCCCCGCTGGCTTCTCGAGTCCCGCTCTCTCCTCAAACCCGCCCCCCCCCCATGGGGCCCCCGCCCCCCGGGGTCACGGCTGCTGCCCCGTCTCCGTGGCACATGCTCTGCTCCCACTGGAACATGTTTACTGACCGTGGGCGACTTTCTCGTTTACTGACGCTCTTCCCCTGCCCTCCCACTGCCCGAGCCACGTGGATTTACACGCGGGGCTGGCCACAGGCCCGTGTGCCCCAGCAGAAGGTCACATAGACCCTGTCTGCTTCGTCCCCAATGTCTACAACCGGGTACCAGGCGGCTGCCTAACACTCGGGCCTTGATTTCTCAGTGTGCCACGGGATGGGGCCGCTAACCCTTTTCCAGATCTGTTATGTGCCCCACAAGGCTCATGCTGTGGGCGAGTGACATCCTACGCTGGGCAGACGGGCAGCTGGGGACCCCAGCTTTCCGCCAGGGAAAGGGGCAGCCATGCCCCTCCCTGGGCCCCAGCCGGCCGCGTCAGGGGGGTACACCCAGCCCCCCACGGGCCCCCTGCCTGTCTCTCGGCTGTGGCGGAGGGTGATGGAGGCCGGGGGACCCCTTGTTGCCAAGTGGTCTTCCCCACCCCAGCCCCACCCACTTCACAGAAAAGGAAACTGAGGCACAGAGCGGGTAGGGCCAAGCCTCCCTGGTCACCCCACGCAGCAGCCAGAGGGCTTTCTCCCTGCAGTCTGAGCATGAGCTCCCGTCCCATCCCGTGTCCCCCACCCGAGACCTGGCTTCGCACCCTGGCTGCCCCTCCTGCCCTCACCCCTTCCCGAGTGCTCTCACTGAGGGGCAGCCGTGTGGGAGGCCCAGGTAGTGGCAAAAACAAGGTAAGCGCTCCCCACCCCCAAGCGTAGGATGGGCAAACAGGAAATTCTTGTTTGTGGTTAAGGAGCATTGTCTGTGCGAGGAGACTCCTTGTTGGTCAGCGGGTCATACCGCTGACCAGGTCAAGTTGTGTATCTGGGAGCTGGGGGGGGGGGGCCTTCAGCTGCCCTGCAGAGGCCAGGGAGCTCACCCTCGGCGGGGGACCCCTCCCCAGCCTGTCAGCATTGAAGGTGTGAGGAGGAGCCCCCCCCCCCCCGCCCTTGGCCCACCAAGCCCGCAAAGCGAGGGGCCTGGCCTGGGGACGTGCTTGTGCGGGGAGGGCACCACCAGGACCCAGCACACAAGCGGCCCCCTCCCCAGGCATGACGCTCCGACAAGATCACATCCCCAGGAGGCCCCACCTGGGCAACCCCGAGCCAGTTCCCAGCCCACCACGGGGACCCGGGGGGCGGCGTCCAGCCCAAGGCCGAGGGGCCCAGGCTGTAAAGCAACGGTCACCTGCAGGGCCCCTGGGAGGACCTTTGCCCCTTTAACGGTGTCTGCTCAGGCCCCCTCCTGCCACCCAGGCGGCTCCAAAGTCCGCAGGGCTCCACCTGAGGAGGAGGCTGCTGGGCCCGCAGGGAGACCCGGCGGGGCGGGGGGGGGGGGGGGGGGGGTGTGGAGGCCGCCGCTGTCCTTACAAGGCAGAGAGAGGAACCAAAATTAGGAAACATCAAGAAAGCCCAGTGCCTGCCGTTCCGGGGCCCGTGAGCCCCAAGCCGCCAAGGAAGGGAAGGCAGAGCAATGCCAAGGACAGGAAGCCTGTTAGAAAGGCTTGCTGTTGTAGCGCCCAACACGGCTTACAGGACACCAGGAGTGTGTCCTCCTCCATGGCCCGGAACCAGGGTCGGTGGGTGGCAGCGTCACAGGCAGGGCCGGGGGGCCCAGGACGCTAAGTGTGTAACCTCACCTACTTGTCTCTAAACCTGGAAAAAAAGGATCCACGGGAGTGAGATCCACATCACACAGAATTCACCATCTCAAAGTATTTCGGCGGCATCGAGCGTGTTCACGGAGTTACGCAACCACCATCTCTATGTAATTCCAGAACATTCCATCTTCCCAAACCCAACCTGGTCAGCCAGGCCCCGCCCCCACGAGCCCCCTTCCCGCCTTCGGACTCGCCTGCTGGAGGCGAGTGGCATTCCCTCGCACGTGGGTGGACGGGCTGATCGTCTGTTACCCGCCGGTGGGCACAGGGCTGTCCTTACGGGCCTGCTGCTAACACACATCGGTATACCCTCGCCTGTCTTTACATCCTCAGGGTTTGGGAGAAGGATTTATTCACCGTAACTCCTGAGGCAAAGTGAAACAGCAGAGAAGGTGGCAACACTGTTTTTTATCCCCCGCACCCCCCCACCAGGCTTCCTGCTTTCCAGGCCCAGCAGCTGCTCCCCGAGGCACCTCTGCCCCACCACACCGGCCCCTCTGCAGTATAACGCCAGGTCCAGCTGGAGCCCTCCTCCCACCGAAGCCTCTGCTCCCGCGGCCGGGTCTGATCCCCAGGCCGGGGCAGCACGGCCAGTGAGGCTCCGCACCCCCACCGCCCCCAGCGTCTGTCACCAGGCATATGACTGTGCTCGTTCGGCGAAGGGCTCCCCCACACCCAGACGAGAGCCCCCAAGGGCAGGTCTGGGGGCTGCAGGTGCTGGGCTCGGCGCCCGCTAATGAAGGAAGGAAGGAGGCTCACTGAGGCCCTCGGCCCTGGGCCCCCTCCCATCCCCCGCACAAAGCCTCTCCCCACCGACCGAGATGACTCAGCACGTCCAGCCTTGTTGCCGGGGCCCCAGGTGGGCCGGGAACAGAGTCCCTGGGGGCCGCCCCAGCCTCCCCCATTCACAGACAGAGCCGCAGGTGCTGGGGCCGGGCAGGCAGGGCGGCAACCACTGGGCCTCCCCACCACTCCCCCGGGCCACTGTGCACCTGGGGAAACTGAGGTGGGCAGAGGGCAGGTCTCCTGGCAGCACCTGTGGACCGCCAACAGCTCGCCTCGTCCAAGGTGGCACGGCCCCGACGTGGCAAAGCTCGGGCCCCACCCCTCGCGACAGGGACCCCGGAGCAACGTGGTGAATGAAGACAGGATGGAGCTCAGCGGGCACCTGGCGGGGAGGTGGGTCGGGGTGCAAGAACCCAGAGTGGGGGACCCTCCCTGTCTGTGCTCCGAGCCCCAGTCCACCCATCGCAGGGGGCAGGGATGACGTGACCAGGAAGCCGGTGCCCCGTCCCCTGCGCTGCAAGCTCGCAGGCCAGCAGACGGCCCGGCCGGGCTCCCGGGGAGTTTTGCACCTGAGGGAAAATTCTGCCGTGGAAACTCCCACGACACCTCTCAGAAGAGGTGGACGCCGAGCAGGAGCTGTGTCAGCCCACAGGCGTCGGCCGAGACGACCGTTTTGCAGCCACGCTGAGCACCTTCTGTACGTCAAGGCTGCTGCTGGACGCTGCCCAAGAGAACCGCAGGCCAGTGGGGGACACGGCAGGATCCGAGGGAGGCGCAGTGGCCCCGGGGACGGGGGTCACTGGCTGCCGCACGCAGCAGGGCCTTAGGCGACGTCTGGGCGACCTCGCGCCCTTCCCGTGAGCCGCCCTCCTGGTGCACCTGACCCCTGGGGCACCCGCCTGGGCGACCAGGCCGCCTTTCGTTTCCCGTCAGCGCCGGCTCAGCCTCCTCCACACAGATGTGGTGAGCCCACGGGGCTCGCAGGAGATTGAGGAAGTGATTCTGGGCAGGGCACAAACATCTGTCCGCTCGGCCTCGCACCCCCAGCCGGCCATGTGCCCCTCTCTGAAAAGACGGCACCCCACCCATGACAGATATTAATAAAAAGCTCCAGAAACGAGTCATAAGGCTTAACGTGGAGCTGAAGCTTAGGGGCACTTCTTTCTGGATTTCCAGATTGTGCGGGCCGGGCATGCGCCCCGACGCCAAACTGCCGTCCTCTCCCGGTCGGCCTTGTGCACGGCTGGGGCCACCCCGGGGCCTCAGTGAAGTGGGCAGAGGCACCTGCGGCATCGAGGTGGGGACCAGGGGGACCAGGACGTAGCTGGGGGTGGGGGATGGGGGAGGAACCACCTTGACGGCCAGACAAGCTGATCGCCCGCCAGCACCATGCCAAAGCTGGGGAAACTGAGGCCCACGGGGGCACACCCACAGGTCCAGCCCTGAGAACGCACCCTCGATGGAGGGCGGCTGAGGAACGATTCTAGGAAGAGGTGGGGAAGCGGCAATTCCTTGCCCCACGCAGCATGCAAATGACAGGCAAATCCCGCCGGCCTCCAGTCCCTGTGGGGGCCCCTCACCCACTGGCCGAGGGGAGCCCACCTGGGACCAGGAAGCAGGGGGGCTGAGAGAAACCTGCAGGGCAGCACGGAACCCAGGGCCTGGCCCTCGGGTGCCCCGGGCCGTGTGGAGCCTCGCAGGGCTGGGGAGAGACCCTGCCCTAAAGCACCTGGCACTCTGGGCAAATGCTTCAGGTCAGAAAGCCAAGAATCCTGAATCTTCTCCCCTCAACCCCAAGCAGTTAGATATCCAATGTCGCACTCGGCCTTGGGGCATTTCGTACAAGGGTCACCAAACAGCCTCGCTGCTCCCACCTGGCTCCCGGCTCCGAGCGGCCAGGGGTCCAGTGCTGTGGCCAGGGCCCGGCACCCAGGAACTAAAAGTCCCATCGTGGGGTTTTCTCTGAAAGGGAATTTCCTGGTGGCTGGGAAGGCTCAGAAAGATGTCCCTGCCCTGGCTGTGCTGTCCCCGTCCTGCCATCGCCGGCCAGCCTGCGCCCAGTGCAGAGAGCCAGGGGGCTGCCCCCCGCCTCCCTCCCTCTGCCCAGGAGTTGAGAGGAAGGGGCCCCGGGGTCCCCGCTGGGCACACCCACAGGAGCCTCTGCCAGAACCCGAATGGAGGACACAAGGAAGGATTGGGTCTGCCCCGGGGAGGCCAGCGGCTGAGCGGGACCACCAGAGCTTACCTCCTGGGCATCCCACCTCCGCGTGGGCCACCGTCCTAGGGACAAGAGGAGCCGGACACGGAGGGGCAGCCCCAGGCAGCACGCGGCTGGCGCCCGCCCCGCCCCACCCCTCCTCTGCCAGGACACCCGAGTGCTAATTAACTACAGCAACAGCCAGCACTCACTCTAACGCTGCCCGGTTCACAGACAGGGAAACTGAGGCTCACAGGGGGGGCACAGACAGCAATGGGCCGGTGGCTGGGCCCTCTGGCCCCTTGCGGGGGCCAGAGAGAGATGAGAGGCCTCAAGCCCCACTGTCCTTCCCAGAATCCAGCACCCAGTCAGCGAGTGCGTGGACTGTCCCCAGGCCACCATGGGCAGGGGCCACCTGGGAAAGTGGCAGCTGAGGAGAAAGCATGGTATGTGTGTGTGTGTGTGGGGGGGGGGTAGGGAGGAGAGTCTGGGCCGGGGGAGGCAGAGCAACCAGGGACCCAGCTCCAGGCCCAGCTCCCCCAGCAAGAAGCCAGGTGACCCTGGCAGGCCACACTGGTTCCAGCCAGCCCGAATCCTGGGGAAACATCTGTGCATCTGGTCACAAAGTGGGGGCGATGAAAAACACTAGGAAAGTTAGCAGCCCCCACCTGGCCTGCCACGGGGAGCCCCTGGGGCCGGGGGGCTGGGCAGGTGCCACCGGTGGGGGAGGGGGACCCTCAGAGACCCCTCACGAAGCAGACAGGGACACAGCTGGACCAGGAACTAGGGCCCAAGGCCACCCCCCACCGCGCCAGCCTGGGCAGATGTGAGACCCACCCCCAGGGGCCACCGCACCTGGACAGGAACCCCGAGACCCACCACCCTGCCCAGACACACCCATAGCCCCCGTACACGGCCCAGGGCGCACACAGACCCACGGCCCTCCCCACGGATCGGCAGGCCACGCCACCCCAACGTGGTCCCTGGCACAGGCACAGACACTCCCTTCCAGCCAGACACACAAACAAGACACGCCCTCACCCTCTCGAAGATAATGGCCCCAGACAGCCCGCCCTTGCCACGGTGCCAGCCCAGCCCGCTGGGCCCCACACCCCCACGCCGCGGGACGGCCTCCTCTGCCTGCTGTGTCCACGGATGCGTCCCCAGGGCCCAGGACGCAGGCTGGTTCGCGGCAGACACCCCGCGCTCTCGTGGAAGGACCAGGCTCAGGCAGGCACACCCGCGGGGGCACAGCCTGGCACTTCCTGCCCGGATCCCGGCCGCGACCCCGCCCCCAACCAATCCCCACGGAGGGTCCACAGAAGGCCGGGCCTCCCGCGGCTGCCTGAGGTCCGCCTGCAAGGCTCTCTTCTTACAGGGACACGGGTCATCGGACTCAGGGCCCACCCCACTCCAGCACAGGCTCATCTCAACTAACGACACCCGAGGAGACTGTTCCCAAACCCACGTCCTGGCGTCCCGGCAGACGTGGAGTCCGGGGCACTGACTACCATCAGCTCACAGCGCGTTTCTTCCTGGAATGTTTTTGTTTGTCCGCTTTCCTTGTCAGGGAGGACCAGAGTGTGGCCCTGAGGTGCCGGGCCTGGTCTGGCTCTGTGCCCCGCCCCCCCCACACCCCACAAGACCCCTGCCAGCGGGGCAAGGCCGCGTCCCGTGCTGGGGCCTTCAATAGGCAGACTGGTAACCGTTTAACCCCGTGACCCCCCCAATTGTCCTCAGCCGCGTGCAGCCTGGCCAGCGGAGAAGGGGCGGTCCGTGCCCCGCCCTCTGCGCGTGCCCACCCACCAGCCTGCACCCCCAGCCGCTCCCCTGACCCAGCAGGGCGACAGCGTCTGTAAATGGGGTCACAGGGCGGCTGCAAACAGCCAGGGAGACGCCCCTCCACGTCCCCAGGGGCGATGCCGGCCCCGGGATCCGGAAACTTAGGGACAGGGGGTTTACGACGCAGACAGGGAAACTAAGGCACAGAGAGGGCAGAGCCCCACCCAGCAGCCCCCCCCCCCCCCCCCGACCCCCCTGGGTCAGGGAGAGCTTGTCCCTGCCCAAGATCCCACAGAGCTGAAGAAGGAATTGAACTTGGCAGGCCCCCCCCTCGCCCCCGCCTCCTGCCCTCAGGCCCTGTTCACACCTCAGGGCTCCCTGGGGAGCATCAGCAGGGGGCAGGCAGGTTCGGAGGTTGAGCTGACCCCAGGGCCAGTTGAAGCCATCACTGACTTGGACAATGTGACTTTCTGGCTAATGGTTAATGGGTCGCACCTCGACCTCACGCTTCAGGGCCAAGGTGAGCCCGTTGCGGGGGGGGGGGGGGGGGGGGGGGGCGTGGGCACACCAGGATCACACGCACGCGGGCCTCCAGCTCCCTGTATTTGCACACAGCCACGGGGGACGGTCAGCCCATCACACAGGGACCCAGGGGACATGCAATGCACTGGGCTCCCCACACTCTGAAACACATGGGCCCGGCCTTCCACAAGCACGTCCAGACCCCAGGACACACACCAACACGTCCACGAAGGGGAGGGACACGTCACGCGGTGTCCGTGCACGTGCGCACAATCACAGCAGGCGAGGGGACGCACAAACACACCTCCGAGGCGACAGATACGCATAAAAGACGCTGCAGGGGAGTTCGCATGGCTCCAGGACGTTCAGATGAACACGCAGGAAACCCTCAGCATCGGCACACGCGTGGGTTACAAACACCCGGAGGGTCCCAGGATGCCCCCGGACCCCCCGCTCCGGTGAACACAGATGCCAGCAAACATGGGGCCCTTGGAGACTGCCCCCCCCCGCCCCCCAGGTCCCAGGGACCCCGCCCCCGCCCCCCCACACCCCCACATCTGAGGGCTGCACCCTGTGTGGCTCACCCGTGCCCATCCCCTAACCGGACACAGAACGTGGACACTGCCCGCTGGGCACCACTCCCTGCAGTGGCTGCGTGTGTTATTAGAAAGCGTGGGGCGGGCCGGGAGCTTGGCAGCGGCCACTAGGGTGGGGAACGGGTGGTGGGCGTGGGGCCAGGCCCCGGCGGCCGTGACCCCACGGCGGTGACTGGGTGGCTGGTGGCGGCGCAGGGGCCAGATAAGGTTCTTCCGCTGAGTCAGTGCGGTTCCCAGGGCTGGCACGGGCAGGGGCACAGTGCCAGGGGCTGGCGGGCGGGCACCCTCCCCATGCCCGCCACGGCCCGCTGGCTCCGTGCCAGCAGCCACAGCGGCTTTGATGAGGCAGGCGCTGCCCCAGGCGGGGTGGGCCAAGTTCCCAGGGGCTTCTCAACACCCTCCCCGCCCCCAAGCACACGGGCCCCGGGCTCCTGGCGCCACAGGAAGAGGCTGGGCATCAGAGACGGGCCCCAGGACACACAGGGCCTGGCCTGCTGCCCACTCTGTTCCAAGCCCGGCAGACGGATGTCGCCAGGTTCAGGACCTACTGTCTGACCTCTAAACCTTTGCCCAGGCTGTGCCCTCTGTTCAGGACACCCTCTTCCACCAGAAACATTTTCATCCTTCGCCCCTGGCCCAGCAGACTGAGCCTCTTCCAGTCCTGTCCGGACCACAGGCCCAGAGGGGTCCACCCGTATCGCTCACTTGCCCCACTCCAGACCCTGCCAAGGCTCCCCTAGAGCCCACCTTTCGTCTGCCCTAATGTCTGCTCACCCCCACCCCTCCTACTGGATGCTCCAGCCACACTGTTCCCAGACGCACACTCTACCCTTCTCTCTCCATCTAGCAAACTCTTACGTATCCCGCAAAGCCCCAGCCCCAGAGCGTCTGGGCAACCTTCTCCTCAACCTTCCCCTGGCCCAGCCCCAATCCCTAAGGGCTCCCTGCAGCCTTGGGGGCTCCCAGGCAAGACAAAGAAAATCTGACAGCTCCTCCCCAAACCCCCCCCCCCACCCTATGTTGCCCAGGGCCAAAGATGTTCATGGCAGCATCATTTACAACACGCAAACAGGGAAACAGACACCGTTGTTGTTAGCCCCGCGAGGAAACCACAGTAGCTAAGAAGAAACCAGGGACGGAGAGCGTTCGGATCCACAGAGACACTGAGTGAGGACAGGAGCAGTGGCCAGCCTGGCAGTCTGAGACATGGCACTTTGACACCTTACAGGACACATTTCTGGACAAGAATGGCCAAAGCAAGGCCAGCAAATTCCCTTTCTCCTTCCACGAGAATGGCATCCAGTGCTACTTCTGGAATCAAAAATGGAGTTAAAAAAGCAGCCGTGTATCTTCTGTAACTAGGAAAAAACAAAAACCAAAAAAAAAAACCTAAGAGGGGCGCCTGGGGGGCTCGGTCGGTTAAGCGTCCGACTTCGGCTCAGGTCATGATCTCACGGTCCGTGAGTTCGAGCCCCGCGTCGGGCTCTGTGCTGACGGCTCGGAGCCTGGAGCCTGTTTCGGATTCTGTGTCTCCCTCTCTCTCTGCCCCTCCCCCGTTCATGCTCTGTCTCTCCCTGTCTCAAGAATAAATGAAACGTTAAAAAAAAAAAAATTTTTTTTAATTAAAAAAAAAAAAAAAAAAAAACCTAAGAGAGATGAAAGGGCCAGAAAAAAAATGAAATGTGACCCCAGCCTCACTCTGCGTTGGGCCGGGCCTGCTGTAGGGAAGCGGGACACCCACAGGCATAAAATGGATCCCAGGAGGCCTGGGCAGGGTCCCCAGCGAGGACACAGAAGCCCCTGGGGCCTGGAGCCTGAGGCAGCAGGTGGCCCTTCCCACCTAAGTGCCCGTGTGTCCAGGCCCCAGGTCCTGACACCTGATGTGAGGCCCTGGACCCATCGCCTCCACTGCACACAAAGGGGACAGAGGCCCAGGGGTCCCCAGAGCCCCAAAGCCGAGGTAGGGCTCGCTCCCGGCCCGTCTGTCCACTTCTCCAGCGCACCCTGGAGTCCGGTCCCAGCGCAGACACCTCATCCGTGTCACTGGGCGGTCGACCCAGCCACCCCACGCCAATCTCCGTCAGAACAACCGGTCCAGCACTCAAGTGCCCTCCCCGGCAGGATCCGGGGTGTGTGCAGGGGACCCCGGTGAGAGGCCCATCAGCTTCCTGCACGGTTAGGTGACGTGCCAGCCGGAGCTGTCACCCTACGTGTACAGGGTATGCAGCGAAAGAACATCACCTTGAAAAGCGGGGGGAAGACACCCCTACGTTTAACACCAACCCAAACCACAGTGAGACCTCACCCCACCTTGACTTGGGCGCCAAAGTCGTAATCGCTGGTGATCACAAGTGCTGGTGAGGACGTGGGGAGGCCAGAGCCTCGTGCGGCCATGGGGAGGAAAACGGTGGTGCCGCTGTGGGGAAGCGGTCAACGGGTCCTCGAAAGGTCAGAGTTACCGCCTGACCCAGCGATCCCACTCCTGGGTTGTGCCCACGAGGGCTGAAAACACACATCCACACAAAACGCGCACACGTGCTCACAGCAGCACGACTCACAAAAGCCCAGGGTGTGAGCAACGCCATCCACAGGTGAGGGCAGACACACGGTGCACCCACTGCGCACGCGCACACCCACAGACGACCGCGTCCACCGTGCACGTGCACATCTGCAGACGAACGCATCCACGGCGCACGCCACTCCGGTGTGTGCACTGCGCACGCGCACGTCCACAGGAGACCGTGTCTACCGCGCACGCGCACACCCCCAGTTGACGGTGTCCACCGTGCGCGTGCACGCCCCTCAGGTGCATCCACCACGCACGCGCACGTCCCTCGGCCGCGGCAGAAGTGAGGCGCGCACACCCGCCGCCCCGCGGTCGGACCCTGAACACACGATGCTCAGAGAGGGAACCGGACGCGAGAGTCCACACGGGGTGTGGGCCCACGTGTGTGAAACGTCCAGAACAGGCTCATCCAGGCACAGGAAGGGGGCTGGTGGGGGAGGGGCTGGGAGAGGGGGTGGGGGCATAAGAACTAAAAGATGCATTTACAAAAGTTCATTTTTGAGGTGACCAAAATGTTCTAAAATAGACGGGTGATGGACGCATAACTCCGTGAAGACACTAGGAGCCACTGAGTCGCACACTTTGGGTGAATCACGTGCTATGAGACTTGATATCAATAAAGCTCTTGAAAACAGTCCCCACGTTTGAGGAGCTGAGACCAGGGATCCCGATCCTTAAGCAGCCAAAGATCTGAGGTTAAAAGTCTGCTGGAGGGGGGGGCAGGGTTAAAAAAAAAAAAAAAAAAAAGTCTGGTTTAAAATCCTGCAATGCCACTTTCTAGAGCCCAGGCACACTGTGTCGGGGACAGGAAGCCACCGGGATGCCACGTGTGATGCCAGGAGCCTAAGATCCTAATGGCTGCTGCAGCTGCCCGATCCTGGCCATGGACTCCAGGCGTGTGGGCCCCGTCCCCGCGTGTTCCCAGGGCCCTACAGCGGGGAGGCCCCAGTGATTCAAGGGAAGGTTCCGTGGCCACGAGCCTGCCTCTCCGGGTCCCTCCCTGCCCTGGCCGCCCCGGGACCTGCAGCCACCCGGAACTTCACGGCTATCGAGGGCTCGTAGGGGAAGTCGGCCCAGGCCCTGCCAAGACTGGGGAGGAAGAGGCAGAGACAGTGCCAAGTGGGCGGCCGGCCGGCCCGGCTGCCACGTGCCAGGAAGGCTGTGGGGCAGGCGCCAGAGTCAACATGGCCCAGGACGGTGCCGACACTGGCGACACAGGTGCTCGGTCAGCCGGACCTGCCGCGGCTGGGCGGGAACGAGTCCCCGTGCCGCAGAGAGGCCCTCCCCTCCCCCCGGCCCGCACCTCCCACAGCCCCATTGCCTGGGGACCTGATTCCGTCTCCTGCGGGGGCCGGCCTGGCAGCCTCTGGCCTCCACACACGAGCCAGTCTGGGTCCCGCCTCAGAGCCTTTGCCCGAGCCGTCTTCTCTGCCAGGTGCACCTGACCCTCACAGCACAGCCCGAGAAGCTTCTCCCACCCGGCCCCCCCGCGCGTCCCCCCCGACAGCCTCAGCAGTGCCAGTGTTTCCTGGTATATGGACCTCCACACCACAGCACGGGGGCTCTACGTCTGTAGGGGCTCAGTATGACCCTGACACTGACCGCATGCACGTGGCTTGGGGTTCCCTGACCCCCTCTGGCTTCAGTTTCCCCACCCCTGGGCATCCCTGAAATATCACCATCGTGTTCCAGACAAGTGCGGGTGGCTACCGTGGCCCTTTGTTCCCGACATGCCCGGGGGCTTTGGGGTCTGAGCCTGTGACCTGCCTCTAGTCAGTGTTGAGCCCCAGGGGCTGAGGCCACTGAGCAGGGGCGGGAGGTTAGGGGTCCTGTCAAACTCTGACCTCACAAGGACTGTGTGGCCTTGAGTCTCCCTTTGGGCCTGGCCATGACCCTGTAATGCTGGGTGCATCTATCCAGCTCTCCAGCCCCCGAGCCTGGAGCTCTCTGTAAATATTCCGTGAACAAATAAATATAACTTGCCCACACTGTGCCCATTTGTGTTATTTTGGACCCAGAGGACGTTAAGAGCAACACTGTGGCTCAGTTTTCCCATCTGCAAAATGGGACAGGCAGGAACCCAGCCCGCTGGTGTCTCCTTCTGAAGGGGAGAGACACTGAGGCAGGGAGCAGGCTCGGGTCCACATGCAGGGGCGGAGCCTCCAGCAGGAAGGGGGTGTGGGGGGCACCGTCCCCCCTCTACACCCCTCCCCTCCTCATAGCTCCTGGCCTATCCCCCTCAGCATGTGTCCGATCTCAGGTCCTCTACTTTACGGGTCCTGTCTCTGCCCGAGGCAGGTCTCGGAGGACTGCAGGATGCACACCGCTCTTCCCCAAGAGAGGCTGGAGCCCATGCCCTTGTCCCCGGAGGCCAGTTCCCGGTCCATTCCTCCAGAGCTCCGCCAAGAGGGGCCCACAGCCAATTCTGGGAGGCCACTCGTAGCCACCTCCCAGCTCTCACACGCTGGCCTGTCCAGTGGAGCCCTTGGAGGCTCAGGCTCTGGGCCGGGGAACGCCAGGTCCCCCGCCGGCCACTCCTGGAGGTCGGGGCAGGGCCCAGCTGGCCACGGACTGGAATGTGAGCCCGGCCGGACGCCATCTGGTTTCCATCTGCCCAGCCCAGCTCGGCCCAACTTCAAAGGGTCCCCCGCCCGGCCACTTCCTCTGCCCCGGCCGCCCGCAGGGAAGGCACCAGGACGGCCCGGCTTCCTCCCCGCCCCTCTGTAGCCCCAGGGAGCCGCTCTGCAGTCCACACCGACGTGGCCACCCCCGGCTCAACCAACGGCTGTGGCCTCGACACGCCAGACTCCACGCTGACCGGCAAGGCCTCTGGCCCGTATGCCCCAGCCCCCACCTCTCTGCCCACACGTCCACCCGCTGGGCCTCACCCCGAACGCACAGCCCAGGCCGAGCCCGGTCGGGTCGCGTGGCCTCTGCCTGGGCCCCTTTCCTTGCTGTCTCTCTGCGGGTCCTCCTGGTACACACTCCGTCCCCGAGCAGCCCCCACGCTTCTCTCTCCTGGCTTTGCTCCCTCCCCCACATCCGCGCATTCCACGGCCGGCCGGTCCCACCCACGGGCCCCCATCTTGGCCGGGCGTTCTGCAGGGCTCCCAGCGTGCAGCTGGGTGCCGCCCGCCCCGAGGCCCCCGTCACGACGCGCGGCCCACCTGCTTGAACTGCTCCTCGTACGTCCAGTCCCCGTGGTCCGGCGGCTGCAGCTGGGGCGCCACGTGGGCGGCCCCTCCAGCGTGGGCCAGGCCGGCCCCTGGGCGCTCCTGGCTGCCCAGCACCCGGGGCCCGCCGTCACCCCGGAAAGCCTGGGACGGCGGGGCCCTGCGGGGGATGAGAGCCGCGGGACCCAGGCCGGAAGAGCCCGGGGGCCCCAGCCCCTCCTCGTCCTCGTACTCCGCCTCCTCGTCCTCGTCCTCCTCCTCGTCCTCCTCCTCCTCGTCCTCCTCCTCGTCCAGCTCTTCCTCCAGCTCCTCCTCCTCCTCCTCCTCCTCCTCCCACTTTGGCTTCCTGGGGCAGGCAGAGGGCACAGGTCAGGGGAGATGGCGCCAGCTCACTGCAGCCCCAGGGCAGGGTCTGCTCCTTGCCTGAGCCTCGATCTCCCTCTCTCTGCACAGAAGAGCGGCCGCCACCCCATTGCAGGTGCTGGGAGGGGCGTGGGCCGTAGTCTACACTGTCTTGTTTCCCGTCGGCACAGAGCCCCACCTGCTAACCCCTCCTGCACTCGCTGCACAGGCTTCCTTGGCGGGCCTGGAGGATCGCCCAGCCAGTTCCTGCCGCAGGGCCTTTGCTCAGGCTGTTCCTTCTGCCAGGCATGCTGTTCCCAGCCCCAGACACCTCTCCCCACCCCCATCCTTCGTCTTCTCGGCACTCCTTATCACAACCCACAATCACCCCGTTTCTCCGCTCGTTAAATGTATTCCCAGAAGGGTCCCGCTGGGGCCCTGCCAGCACTCAGCTCGGGGCCTGCGCACGACCCAGGCGGAACGCACCAGCGGGCCAGCCAGCACCTGTTCTGTGCAGGGTCCCCCCCGGGGCCACTGAACCTGCTGTAGCCTCGCCGGGCACGGGGCTCCTGGCCACACGTGGTCGGTGCCCTCAGATCAAGCCGGCATAAAGCTACAAACTCAGCCCCCCCCCCCCCATTTGAACGGTGGCTCCTATCCTGGTTGGTACGTGTCCACCGTCCTCCAGAAGGTTCTAAGGGACAGCACGGATCTCAGCAGTCGGCAGGACAGCGTCTGGTCCTGCCTGCACAGCTGTGTCCCCAGGGCCCAGAGCTGCCTGGTACGCATCGAACCCTCACCCACCGCTGGCTCGCGGCTAGCCCGCAGACCCCCGACTCACAGGTCACCGTCGGAGCCCACGTCCTCCAAGTGCTCATCACCTTCGGCACGTCCTGGTGCCTCCCGGCCTCGGCCCGGGGGTGCAGGTGAGCCTGGCGCCCCTTCCCGGGCCGTGTCCTCGTCCTCCAGGCTGGGGGGCCCGTCCTCAGAGCCGCCGGGGCTGGGCGGGTGTCCGAGGCCCGCAGCGGCGGCCCGCATGGCGGCCAGCGCGGCCATCTGGGCCCGCTGCATCCGGGCCTTCTCTGGCTCTCTGTCCTCGTCCGGGGCAGCCCTGGCCCGGGCCGGGGGGCCGGCGGGCAGCTCGGGCGGCAGGGGCGGTGGGGGCTGCCGGGCCTCCAGCTCCTGGCGTGCCCGCTGCTGCCGCTGCAGGAGTGTCTCCATCACCGCCTGCAGCTTCATGGCCCTGCGGGCCGGGCCGCCCCGGGCACCAGACGTGGGCGGCAGGGGCGGCCCCTGCGGGGAGGGGGCCTGGCCGCACGGGGGGGGGGGGGCCTGGGGGGGGCGGGAAGGGGGGGGGGGGGGGGGGGGGGGGGGGGGGGGCCGCCGGGCTCAGGCTGAGGGCATGCCAGCGGTGCCTCCTCACGCCAGGCACCGGGCAACGGCGGCTGGTGTCTGGCTCATTCACGGGTTTGCAGAGACCTGGGGGCAGCAGGAGAGACCGTCAGACCACACTCCAGGGCTCCTCGGCCCCATCCTCCCCATTGAGGTCAGACCGCAAAGGCCTCTGGGAAAATCTCTCCCCACCATTCCCATCAGGGTGCAGACCTGGAGGCCTCCCTGGAGGTGGTAGATGGTGCTCTCCCCATCCGCCCCCCTCTGTCTGCCCTCCGGGAGGCTGGGAAGCGGGGTCACCCTGCACTGAACTCCTGAGGGTCTGAAGGTGGCCCCCACCAGTCTGGGCCACAAAGAAACGTGCGGTTCCTGACCCCACCTCCTGGGGAAGACCTTGGATTATTGCTTCATAAACACAGCAGGGGGACTGGGCATTCCCGGCCTCCGATTGGCCACAGCCAGCTACCAGGCACCAGAGTCCAGATGGGTTCCGGGTTCTGGTTCCAAGCTCCAGGTGCTGCCTGGACCCCTGCTGGTGCAGCCCCGTCCAGATGGTTCCAGGCGCCACCCCCCTCCACTCAGGCTAACCAAGACCGTGGCTGGCCCAGACCGAGGGCTTCCTGTGTACAGGTCCTGCGATCACCCTCCTCACTCACGCTCCCATCCCATTCCTCAGCCTTGACCTCTCTAGGCCTCAGTTTCCCCATCTGCAAGATGGTGTCCTGACAGCGCCCACCTCTGTGCTCAAGCAGGGACGAAGCAAGTTTGTGACGGTAAAGGCAGGCACACGGCAGGCACCATGTCGTGTTAGGGAAGGAGGCGCTGGATGGTCCCCATGTTACGGATGAGAAAAATTGAGGCCAGGAGATGCCCTGTTGGAGGACACACAGCACGTTCCCGGCAAGGCTGGGATTTGAACCAGGGTCTGAGAGACATCAGAGCCTCCCTCACCACCCCACGTGATCTCTGCAGGGGAGTCCTCCTGCCCTTTGGGACCCCAAATGGGGCCAACGCCCCCAGAAGGCAAGGAACTGCGCCCCAGCCTGGGGTCTCCTCAAACCACCACCAACCCTAATTGCCAAGGTCTCAGGCAGGGACACCCGGAACCTGGCATTGCTAGGCCTCACCAAACAGAGGGACGCAGGTCCCACCCCAGCTCCCCGCCCCCCAAGCCCAGACCACCAGTAAAACAAACCGGGCAGAAGCCAACAGGCCCAGTAGTGACAACACAGACGATACATCTACATCGTGGGGAAGGGGGACGGGAGATGGGGGGAGGGGACAGGAGACTGCCCCCAACCCAGCAAATGAACCCCCAAGCCACTCCTGGGGCAGACAGGGACCCACGCACAGGAGGGGCCGGTGGGCAGAGGCTCGTGGTCGCTAGCTAGCTCACACCCATTCCCCAGGATGGCCACCTTCCCAACTCCCATAGTGACCTGCTAACCCGAGCCTGACGCCACTCAGGGGAGTCTTGCAGTATAGACGCCCCCTCAACACACCCAGTCAGGGGAGGGGCCCTGCAGAGCCACAGGGACCCAGTGGCCCTCTGCTTTCTCCCCAGACCCCCTGCTGCTTCCATCTGGATAGGAGAAAGGGCAGTGGGGGGGGGGGGCGGTGGGTGACCCCTGTGGGAAATGGGAGAGGGTCATGTCCCCAAAGGACCTTGGTTTCCAGTAGGGACGGGGTCTCAGGGCACAAAGACCCTCTCAGAGGCCACAGTGCAAGAGGCTGACCAGTACAGTCTGTCCTTGGGGGCAGTGAAGTAGCACCCAGCCCCCCACTCTCCACCCCTCCCAGGACTGGTGATCACCCCCCCCACCAGCCCTAAGAAGTGCTGAAGGGACATTTCACGCCCGGAGTCTAGTCTGGTCCACTACCCCTCCCCCACATTTGACAACTTCAAGACAAGCCCCCCCTCCCTACGGAAACGCTCCGGGCAACACCCCCCTCCTCTTTGGGGGGCAGAAGGAAGAGGCCAGAGGAAGCCACTCCCCCCCCCCAGCCTCCCACCCCCAGGCCTGCCGGGTTTAATGACCCTTCCGGGTCGCCCAGTGGGGGAGGGGAGCAGGGCAGGCCTCCACGTTGGGGTTGGTGGAGGGGGCAGGTGGGAACCCCAGAGCTCCCCTGGGCCTTGCCTGGGGCCCCCATGGCCGCCATTAACCCTAAGCTGGCGACGCCCACCCCCTCCAGACCCCTCCCCCAAGAGCCCTTTGTCCTCAGCCCCTACCCCCCACTTTATGACAACCCTAAGGGAGAGGCATTCCCAGGCAAGGACCAGGCAGGGGTGGGGGTGTGCTGGGTGGTCGCTGGAACCTGACTAGGGGGCCAGAGGGATCCTGGGCCACACCCTCCCCCCAATGCCTCCCGGAGAGAGAGGTCACCCGCTTGGGCCGGGGCCTTGCAAAACACGGTTATTTAAAGAGTTGTGCAAGGCTGGGGCCCGCGGGTGGCGAAAGGGGCCCCTCACTCCACGAAAGGAAGAGGGGGTGGGGTGGGGCAGAAAGCTGGGGAGGGGGCTAGGAGAGTCGGGAGTGGGGCGGCCCGGAGGAAGTGAGAAAAGAAAAACCGAAGAAAGAGAAGAAATAAGACGACAAAAACCCCAGTCCGGATTTCAAAGGCTTCTTGGAAAGCGACCGATTTGCATGGGGGGGGGGGGCAACCCCTCCGGCCCGGGCGACTAAAAACGGAAGATTATTGACAAATCCGCCGCCTGGGGTCGGACGCCGAACGTTGGAGTTGACAAACGCGCGCTCCCCGCGCTTCCTGCGCCCGCTTTTGTGTCTGGGGGGCACTGACCGAGGCGGGGGGGCTTTTCCCGGGGATCCCCGCCAGAGCGCTGGCTGCCCTGCCGAACCCACGCCCGGGCGCGGGCATGGGGGGGGGGGTCCCCCTCCAGGGGTCCCTTTCAGCTCCGGAGCCGACACTTTATAAGTAAGCCCTCCAAGCTGGCGAGGGTCGCTAGGGAACTGCCCTCCCCACCCGGCGTTCCCACTCCGCTCGGGGGTCGGGAATAAAGCACCCGATTCCGGGGAGGAAAAAAAAAATGAGATAACAATCCGAAGCGCAGCCCCCCGCGCGCGCCTGGAGACCATTTCCTTCCGCTGGGGGGTGGGGGGCGGCGCTCACTCGGGACCCCCGACGGCCCTAGCGCAATGTGGTAGGGGGTGAGGTCTCCGAGGGGGGTCGCGGAGAAAACCACCCCAACTCGGACCCACCGGAGTCGCCTTCCCGGTCCTGGGCCCCCACCCTTGTCCCTGCCCAACTTTGGAGACCCCCCCCCACTGGCTTCCCGGGCGCACTGCGCCCACCCGGGACCGGAACCCGCAACTTAAAAGGCCAGCCTCCCCCCCCGCTCCCCCCCCCAGGGCCCGCTCGGGGGGCGCATGCCCTGCGCCTGGCGTCCGGCCCTGCCCCGGCCGCGCCTGGCCTCCGGCCCGGGCCGCGAGCTGCGCGCTGCTGGCTCCCGGCCGCCGCCGGGTTTGTGCCGCGCGCCGACTCACCGAGCCGCCCGCCGAGTCCGCGTCTACACCCCCATCCGACCCGATTGGTAAGAGTCTCCCCGCGCGCGGCCTCCCCCGCCCCTCCCCTCCCCCCCGCCGGCGCGCTCACCGCCCCGCAGACAAATCACCGGGTGACAAATCGCTCTCAGATGCAAATACCTCGCCGGTGATTCAGCGCTGCGGCCCGGGACGCGGGGAGGGGTCTCGTGAGGCCCCCTCCCCCTTCCCGGACGCCCCCTCGACCCCCGCGCTCGGTCCGAGGACGCACCGCCAGCCCAGGAGTGTTGGGGAGGGGGAGAGAGTGGCCAGAAATTTTCAGGTCACGGCCCCTTTAAATGATAATAAATAATAAAAGGGAAGGGGAACAGCTTCGCGGGAGGCCCCGCCCCCTGCTTAGGGACGGTGGGCAAAGTGCGCGCCGCGGCCCCGAGCGCACAGGACGCCGAGGGTGCGGGAGGGACTGGGAGCATCCGAGGGGGAGGGGAGGGCTTTAGACCTCCGCCAGGGCGGGCTGGAGGGACCCGAGCCGGGTCGGGGACCCCTTCACCAGCTCTCCCGGCATCTAGGATGGGCCTGCCCTTCCGGACTCGGAGTTTCACTCCTGTCCCATAGCCCAGCGACCTGGCGCTAGAGACTTCGCCCCTCCCCCCCACCCCACCCCCAACAGAGCCTCTGTTGCCACATCTGTAAAATGGGGATTAAAGACCCGGTGATGACTGGAGCTACAAGGAAGAGAAATAAGAGCAGGCCGGGGGCTAAGGAAGGAGGCCAGGGCTCTCGTCGGGGGTGCTGCAGGGTGGGGAGAGGCCTAGGAGAGGGAAAGCTGCCGCGGGGGGGGGGGGGGGGAGGGGGGCAGCGCTGCTTGGACACAGGCGTGGGGGTGGGGGAGTGCGTGCTGGTCCTCGGGAAGACTCCTTGTGAAATCGTGACGACCCCTGCCCCCGACTGTCACCCTCTAGGAGGAGAGATAAGATAATCTCCTTGGTAATAATAACTTGATAATAATTTTCATATTCTGAGCCTCCCCTTGCCCACCATGTGCCCTATGCATGTTCACATCTCTGTGTAGGAGAGACTCTTAATGTCCTCATTTCAAAGAGAGCGACACCGAGGCACAGACTAGGGTGCCTCGAAGGTGGGGATGTGGATGTGGGCTCTGCTGGGAGGTCTGAGGTCCAGGGGCCACCCTTGGGACTAATTGCAGGGGCCCGGCTGCAGCCCAGATGTGAACCAAGTGGGAGCACAGGTGGGCAGTTGGCCTGGGGGCCACTTGTCCACGGTCCTACCGTGTGGAGCTTGGGCCCCTGGTTTTCAGGGTTGGTTTCATGTACCCTAAGGCTCACAATACTGACATCTTTTCAGGACATCAAGCCTCCAGTGCAAACTGCAGGTTTCCTGCTTCAGGTGGGGGTGGGGGGTGGGATTCCCAAGCCCAGGGGATGAGTGCCTAGAGGCTGCCCTCACCCCAGGGCTGGAGTCCTGCCCACCGCTTTCGGGAACCCAGCCCTCGAGCCCCAGGGCCTCCTGTAGCCTAATGGCAGCAGGTGGTGAGAGGCCTCCACCTTTAGGCTATTAAACACCCAGTCCCAGCTGCCTGCTGGTCCACACCCCCTCCAGTGGGAGGCGCAGAGACATCTGCCCAAAGAGGGGAAGTTTGGAGAGACCCAGGTGAGCTGGGGAGGAAAGCCACCATAAGGGTCCAGGCACCACCCCCCCCCCCCGCCAGGAGCCACTTCTCCCAAGTGCTGGAAAGCCTCTTCCCCATCATAGACCCAAGGACATCAGAATGCACTCCCTGCCCCACCCAGGTTAGATTCGTGAGCCTCTCTGCCTCGTCTTCCCCTGTAAAAGGAGCCCATGTTTGGTTTGTTTTTTACACTTTATTTTTTTAGAGAGGGAGCGCACGTGTACACAGAGGGGCAGAGGGAGAGAAAGACCTGGGGAGCCCAACGCAGGGCTGGATCCCATGGCCTCCGCATCATGTAGGACCACAACTTGAGGCAAAGTCAAGAGTCCGGACGTTCAAAGGCTGAGCCACCCAGGCACCCCCAAATGAGTCCACGTTAATTCATTCCTTGTATGCTCGTTTTGAGGGTTCCACTTCCTTCTGCTCAAAAGGGGGGGCACGGGGGGGTTCCTCTCAGGGGCGGGGGGGGGGGGTGCTGCCCTTCCCCCATTTCCCTGGGGAAAGTTGTCCATACATAGCGACTTCCCCAGAGGTGCCCGGTCCTAGAGGGTGAGGGGCTGCAGGATTCCCAGCTGCCTCCAGTGAGGCCATCCTATTTTTAGCCCAGGGAGGGAGCTGGGAATTGATTCACAGACTTGCTGGCTCCACTGGGAGTGGGCAGCAGGCCCTGGTTCCACCTCGGTCCTCCTGGTCCTGCTACGTGATTTCCAGTTGGTGCTGACCCTTCTTTGGTCTCTGTTTTGCAAGCTGGGAAATGGGTACAGAGACCCAAGTCCTATAAGGTTTCGGGTCCAGACCATGTTGCAAGGCCCCTGCGGGTTTGGGACACCCCCCCCCCCGGGGAAAAAGTAGCCAGCTCCCCACTCAGGGGTGGGGGAGGGTGGGGGAAGCACCCTCTTAAAAATTCACCCAGATCAAAAAGGAAAGGCGGGGGAGGGCACCTGGGTGGCTCAGTTGGTTAAACATCAGCTTTGGCTCCAGTCATGGTCTCGCGTTTGTGAGTTCGAGCCCCACGTCGGGCTCTGTGGTGACAGCTTAGAGCCTGGAGCCTGCTTGGGATTCTGGGTCTCCCTCTCTCTCTACCCCTCCCCCGCTCATGCTCCGTCTCTCTCTGTCTCTCAAAAATACATAAATGTACAAAAAAGATTGAAAAAATAGTTTAAAAAAAAAATTCACCCAGATCCCAAACAGTCCACCTCCCCGTTTTTCCTCCTCAAACGTGTTCCCACATCTGGGCCTTTGCACTGGCCAGTCCTTCTGTGTGGCGTCCCCTTTCCAGGACACCCCATGGCCCGTGCCCTCTCCTGCTTCACACTGGAGCCTCTGCTCTTCAGAGGGTCCCTCCCTGACCTCTCAGGGTCAGGCGTGACCCCATCATGTCACCCTGTTTTCTCTTCGTCCAGGTGCTTCTGTGTTTGAAACGTCCCGTGTTCCCTTCCGGTATTCATTTGACCCAGTGTTCCTTGCTTGAAGCAGGGTTTCCAGGCCTGAGGCTGTGCCTGGCACATAGTAGTTGCTCAATAAATGTTGGTTGAATGAATGAATTCATGTGTTCCCTCCCTCATCCCGCAGGATTTTTGGCGTCTGTCTATATAGAGGTGGAGGGGAACAATTCACCGTCTTGATTTCCAAAACAAACAAGCCCGGACAGGGGTGCTGGGCCCGGTGGAAACGACTCAACCCTGTTTTCCGTCACTTGCACCTGGCTCTCGGGTTGCCCTGGCCCTGCAAGCCGGGGTCCACGAAAATGCGATTTTGACAACTTTTTTTTTTTTAATTTTTCTTTTAACGTTTTATTTATTTTTGAGACAGAGAGAGACAGAGCATGAACAGGGGAGGGTCAGAGAGAGAGGGAGACACAGAATCTGAAACAGGCTCCAGGTTCTGAGCTGTCAGCACAGAGCCCGACGCGGGGCTCAAACTCACGGGCCGCGAGATCATGATCTGAGCCGAAGTCGGCCGCTTAACCGACTGAGCCACCCAGGCGCCCCTTAACAACTTTTAAAATAAGAGAAAAGCAAATGTACCAATAACGGATGTATATTAATGAATCCAGCCTAAATTATATTAGGTTTTATAAAAACAGTAAAATAATCACGTTTAATATTTTCTCATGGACAAGACCCAGGAGACGAAAGTGCCTGCGACCCAGTAAGTTCATGATGCGGCTCGCTTGACCCATTCCGCATCGGGGAGACGCTGCGCCGGGGTCTGGTATGGGGTTCGCATGAGCGACCGCCCCTTTGCGCTGGCGGCTCCTTTGTGGGGGTCGAGCCGGGAACCTCGGTGGGGTGCGCGCCCCACCTGCCGGGCACGGACGGGACTGCAGTCAGGGGCGGGGCCGGCGCCAGAGGCCGCCAGGTGGCGCCGTGTCCCCTGAAAACGACTTTCCCGGGTCAGACGGGGAAACTGAGGCCCGCGGAGTTATTTTCTCCCCTGTGGCTCCTTCTGAATGTTCTACGGTAGAATTGCCAGATGAATACCGGATTCGCGGTTAAATTTTAAGTGTATCCTAAGTTTTGCCCAGGGCCTACTTATACTAAAAAGTTTTTCATTGTTTATCGGAAATTGAAATTAGCCCCTTTCTCTACCCCAGACCCCCAGGGTTTATCCCCATCAGGTGACCCTGGGGCCCATCCCACCCGCTCTCTCGGGTGTGCTGGCACATGCCTGTTCCTGGCAGCTCAAAAGGCAAGACCCGTGGTAGTAATGAATAATAAACTGGAAAAGTCTCCACCTACCTTGGACCGTGTCCCTCCCTGCTTAGGAGCCTCCATGGTTCCCACCACCCTCAGGAAAGATCCGGCTTATCCCTGCAGCTGGCAGTCTTCCCACTGCTCTCTCCTCTGGCCCCGCAGGCCTTCTAGCTGTTTCTCACCAGATGTTTCCTGCCCCAGGGCCTTTACACTGTCTGTGCTCCCCATCTGTTGTGCTCTTCCCCCACCTCCGAGCTGCGTTCACGTTTCCCAGACTTGCCTGCTCCAGGAAGCCTTCCCGGACTCACCCCCACCAAGGTCAGGCTCCCAGTGACCCACGAGGGGCACACATGTCTTTCTCATGACCCTTTCTGCTCCTCTAACTCTGCATCTCTCCAGGTAGTCTGCCCCTTCCGTCCAAGACCAGGCAGGGACTGTGTACAGGAAGCCCCTCCTCACTGCCGTGGCCCGACCCCCAGCGCAGAGCCTGGCACACAGGAGGGGCTCCGAAAACGAGGTCCAGCTAAATGGGCCCCAAACGACTCCTCTTCCTAGACCTCCCTGTCAGCCCTTCAACTTTGTGTGTTTTCCTGAGATGATCGTGAATCCTGACGCAGAACTTTGCCAGGCTTCCCCCGACAGTGACATTTTGTAAAACTGGATTTTGACACTGATGCGATCCACCCACCTTCTTTGCATTTCCCCGTTTTATGGGACAGGAGTGTGCCATCACGAGGGTCCCTCCTGCTGCCCCCCCCCACCCACCTCGCTCACCGCTCCTACCGCCCTCACCCCGGCAACCACCGGGCTCTTCTCCATCCCCATAACGCTCTCTCCTCCGGGTGCTGTTAGCTTAGTGTGCGGGTTTTCTGTCCCGCAGCTTTTATTTCTCTGACATGAATACCCCAGAGCCCCCTTCACCTTCTTTTTAAAAAAAAAACCCGTTTTTCCTGCAGAAACTGTGCCACTCCCTCTGCACACACCTTCTCTCTTAACCCCCACAACACACTTGGTCATTCATCCCACAAATATCTAATCAGCCCGACCATGCTCGGGGCACTGGGGATACGTGGGGGACCACGTGAGACAGGCAGCCAGCAGGTACAACACAGGGACATCAGAACCGTGATGGGGGCAGCGCTGGGCGCAGAGAGCTCCAGGAAGGCTTCCCGGAGGAGGAGGAGCCAGCTGAGCTGAGACTTGACGGATGAGTGAGGCACAGCTGGCACGACAGCCAGACCTGCGTGTGCAAAGGCCCAGAGGCCAGAGGGATGGCAGCAGTTCAAGCAGCTGCAGAGAGAGGGTGAGTTTGGAGGGCAGGGAGTGGGCGGGGGCGGCAGGGCCTGTGGGCAAAGGGGAGAATGCCACCCTCTTGTCCTGCCGGGTCTGGAGGCTGGTGTTGAAGACAAGAACAAGCCAGCTTCAGGCCAATGTCGAAATGACCCTGCGTTTTGGCCTCTTGGTCTCACATTAACATCGCTGCCAATTTGGATTACTTGCGGGGCCGTGCTGTTTCCAGATAAGTTGGGAGCCCGGGAGCCCTCCCAGAGATGGGCGGGGGTCCTGCGGGAGTGACTAAGCCTCAGCCAGCAGGGCTGTTGGGGGAAGGCTGAACTAATCCTGCGCAGGCAGCCCCACCCAAGCGACATCTGGGCGGGGCGAGGCTCTGACGGGCTGGCAGCAATCCGGGTGCAAACAGCGGTGTGGGGCTTCTGAGCCCGGGCCTCCAGGCTCTTCCTGGAACCTGTGCCAAGGGATGAGCCTGACTTTCCGGGAGCACCATTCGGCCATGCGGGGAGGAAGCCCAAGCAGCCACACGGAGGGGGTGGGGTGGGGGGACTGCTCCGCCACTAGGCCTGCCAGGAAGGCCTCCTAGGGCCTTCCACGTCCGGCCGCTAGGTGCGCCCGTCCAGCCCAGCCGAGCCCGGTTACCCTACAGACCCGGGAGTGAGAATCGGCCGCTCTTCTGCCTCCCTCCGCTGTGGGGCGCTTTCTCAAGGAGCCGTCCGTCCGTCCGCCCGCCCGTCCGTCCCGCGAGCGGCTCTGTGCACGTGCTCCAGGGAGCACCTGTGCACTCCGTGACACCCGCCCTTTCCCCAGCCGGGACGCTGGACGCTCACCGGGTAGCGGTAACACTACTTTATGTCAGCACTTTAAAAATCGCACGCTGTTCACATGTCCGTATTTCTGAAAATGGGACGAAGCTTATAACGTTAGGGTTGCAAGGCAGTGTGCGAAAGACGTCCGTCGGTGCTTTGGGGGAACGTTGCAGAGAGTGCCAGTATCAAAGTGTCTTCAATTTCAGGAAATACGGAAGTAAGTAATCAGGATATCAGTGGGAGCAAACATCACAGCAAATTCGTACCGAGGGGACATGGGGGGGGGGCGTTTTCACTATGATTATCTTGCACAGAAACCGAGATGTTAATAACCACATACGAGCGGTTGCTGTTCAAACGGCACCTGTCCCACAGGGGCCCAGCTCTCTCCCCGCAGAATCCGCCCGGATTGGGGCAGGACGCTCCCTCAGGACACCCGCACTCTCCCGGGCTTCGGGGGCCCGGCGGTGGCCGGGGGGGGGCGGCCAGGCGGCGCAGCTCCGTCGGGGCGGCGGCGGGGGCGGGCAGCCCGGAGCCCCGGGGCTGGCGGGGCCGCCGCGGGGCGCAGGGGCAGACCCGGCGGAAGGCCTGCCGGAAGTGGGAGCCCAGGAAGGCGTAGAGCAGCGGGTTCAGCGCCGAGTTGCCGTAGGACATGCAGTGCGCCCAGATCTTGAGCGCGTAGGCGGTGTAGCTGCGCGGGTGCCAGGCGCCCGCCGGGCCCAGCGCCTGCAGCACCAGGAACAGCTGGATGGGGCCCCAGCAGGCGGCGAAGAGCAGGACCACCGCGGCCACCAGCCGCGAGACCTTGGCCCGCACGGCGCCGGCCCGCGCTGCCAGCAGCCGGCCCTGCGGGGTGGAGGGGTGGTGAGGAAAGGCTGCGGGCTGGCCGGGGCCACCCCGCAGAGCCCCCCTCCGTGGTCGCTTACTCTTAAAGTAAGCTGCGGGGCCCAGCGTGGGGCCTGAACTCGCGACCCCGTGAGCAAAAGCGCCTGCTCTACTCGCTGCGCCGGCCGGGCGCCCCCAGAGCTCCCCTTCTTGAGCCTGGCACGTCCCCCCCCCCTCGCCGCCCCCTCCCACTCCAGACGCGCGTCCCCCACACGGCGCCTCCACCCAGCCAGCCAGCCGGCGGCCGCTCACCTGCAGGGCGCCGTCGGCGGCCCCGGGGCTCCCGGCGGTGCGGCCCAGGTGGCGCAGCATGGCCCCGTAGCAGGCGCAGGTGGCGACCAGCGGCAGCAGGTAGAGCGCCAACAGGTTGTAGAGCGCGAAGGCGCGCTCCAGGGCCCGGCTGGGGAAGACCTCGCTGCAGTAGGTGCGCGGCCCGGGCGAGAGGCGGTGCAGGGCGAGCACCGGCGCGGACACGGTGGCCGAGCCTGCGCCACACGACAGGGTGAAGACCCTGCCCCGGGGACGAGGGACGCCAGGAAGCCAGGACCCCTACCCTCAGGTGCCCCTGGGGCAGCGTCACTGGGCGCCTCGCAGGCGCGCGTCGTCCGGGGTCCGCGCCTTCGGCGGCTCTTCGGAGGGAGCGCCCATTTCCCAGATGCACGCACGGCCGAAGCCCAGTGAGGGGCGGTTGGCGTGGCGGGGGGTGGGGGGTGGGGGCGCCCAGGGCACTGAAGGCTTGTCGTCCCCCCCATCCCCCGCCCCGTGCGGCGCTCGCGCTGCACTCACCCACCCAGATGCCGAGGCTGACCGCCAGAGCCAGGCGGGGTGTGCGGCGGCGCAGGGCGCGCAGTGGGAACACGGTCACGTACCAGCGGTCCACGCTCATGGCCGTCAGGGTGGCGCACGTGGCCTGCACCGAGACCTGGGGGAGGGGGCGAGAGCGGGCGTTTCGTCCCGTGTGCGGTGTGGGGCCTGCCCCGTCTGCGCCCACCCTGCGGGTGCCCCCACAGGTCCAAACACCCGGGCACAAACGGGACATGTCGCGGGAGGGCCTCCAGGGGCAGAAGAGGGGGATCCCAGTGCGGGTTTGACCGGGCCGCTGGGGGTCCGCTGAGATGGGCAGAAGCACAGCCATCGTAGGATGGCGGGACAGGCGCGCGAGAAGGCGCCGGCCCACCTCCGCAAGCCCCGTCCCTAACTGTATCTCTGCCTTTTGCGCGGTCCCCTTTCCTGCCCCCAGGCCCAGGCTCCACCTCCTCCGCGGCCCCGCCCCTGGACTCCGCGGCCCCTTCCCCAGCCCGCGCACCTGCTGCATGTAGTTGACGAACTTGCACATGAAGTCGCCCAGCACCCAGGCGGGCAGCGGGTAGAGCAGGGCCGTGAAGGGCACGCAGCACAACAGGAAGGTCACGTCCGTGGCCGCCAAGTTGGCTGCAGGAGGGAACACGCGGGGGCCTCAGCCACCCAACAGCCCGGCCCAGCCCCCACCCTTTCCTGGCCTTTCTCCGAGTAACCCGAGTAACCCGCAAGACCGCCTGGAAGATCCCCCGGCGTCCTTCGGCAGAGAAATTGGGGCGCCCTCCAGTCCCCCATTTGTACACGTCAAACATCCCCTCAGTACGGGTTTCGTGGCCATTCGAGCGACAGTCATTGCGCCCTGCGCGCCCCCGTCCGGGCTGGAGAGCCGGGGCGCGTTCCCGTCGAGGCTGGGAGAGCCGCGGTTGCGCCCCCGTCGAGGCTGGGAGAGCCGGGGTTGCGCCCCCGTC
>NC_064816.1:341619-372661 GCF_023721935.1 Panthera uncia | reverse complement strand
GTTGCGCCCCCGTCGAGGCTGGGAGAGCCGGGGTTGCGCCCCCGTCGGTGCTGGGGAGAACCGGGGCGCGCCCCAGTCGGGGCTGGGAGAGCCGCGCACGCCCCCGTCCCCTCTGAACCTGCCTCCCGGTCTGCAAGCTGGAGACAGTGGCGCTGCCCAGCAGCCACCACAGAATAGAGGAAAACGAGCACTCACCTGAGCCAAGTCGGTCAGCCCATCATACAAATGTGTGAACCGAGCCTTTCATTGACGCAAGGGTCGCAAACCGGGATCCCGCGGGCCTAGCAGCCCCTCTCCCTACTTTCATTCATAGGACACGGTGTCACAAGAACCACGTTTTAACCAGACACCTTCCTCAGGGCCAGGCCAAGCTCTCCACCGGCCACTGTCCAGACTCCAGAGTTCTCGAGCTCTAGCCCAAGAGTCAGGGACAGTAGGGACGGGACCTGCTTCCTGCACGGGGCTGGGGGAGGGGGTGCCGTCTGGGAGAGCACAGCGCGCTAGGAGGCCCCCTGGGCCTCTCTGGGGACCCCCCCCCCGGAGTGGCCGGCAGGTGCCCGGGCGCTCACCTATGTAAAAGTTGGTCACCGTCCGCATCTGCTTGTGGCGGCAGATGACGAAAATGACGAGCGAGTTCCCTGCCAGCCCGAGCAGCATCAGCGCCACGAAGGAAACCGGCACAAGCCAGGCGTCCACCGGCCGCAACACAGGGGCCCGGCCGTCCGAGGCGTCGGCGCCACAGCCCGGGCAGACCGTCGCGTTGGCCGGCGCCCACCAGGACGCGTTGGGCGCGGACGTGGCCACGGCGCGCATGGCTTCACCGCCCTCTTCCCCCTGGCCGCCCGCCGGTTTGCGCCCAGGCGGCGACCTTCCTCCTCGCTGCCTGCTGGGGACACGCCCGCGGAGCCTGGGAAGGGTCTCGGCTGCAGGCCACAAGACCCGGAGGGCGACTCCGCCGGGCAGGGCGGCTTCTCTGCTGCCGACGCAGCCGCGGCCACTTTATACCCTGCGCCCCCCTGGTCCCCGCCTCCCCGCCTCTCCCGCAGCCGCTGGCCACTCCTTCACCTGCCCGTGCGCCCTCCACTCACGTGCACAGCCACCTTCTCCCCCTTTCGCTCTCCTTGCACTGTCTGGCCCCGGAGCCCTGGGGGGGGACAGGCTGGAGGTGGGGCTCGGGGGACCAGGGGAGAGGGGAGGGGGGAGGCTGTGTGGAGGCTGCTGTGGACCCTAGAGGCCGAGCCTAACCAGGGGGTTGAGACTCAGAGGACAGGCAAGCGGTGGGGACAAAACAGAGACCAGAGAAGGCGCCCTGTTAGCCTTCCGTGTGGCTGGGGCTCCTGGTGGGTGGGCCCTGGCTGACAGGGAGGCCAGCCCTCATCAGAGGCTGGGAGAAGGGGTACTGGAGAGCCATGGAAGGCTCAGAGCAGGGCAGGTCCGCCGGGGAACTGGCAGTTAGAAGGAACCTGTTCTTTTTCATATATATTTTTTAATGTTAATTATTTTTGAGAGAGAGACAGAGGGACAGAGCACAAGCGGGGGTGGGGGGGGGGGTGGGACAGAGAGAGAGGGAGACAGAGAATCTGAAGCAGGCTCCAGGCTCCGAGCTGTCAGCGCAGAGCCCAAGGTGGGCACAAGATCATGGCCTGAGCCAGAATCAGACGCTAACCGACTGAGCCACCGGGCGCCCCTAGAAGATACCTGTCCTTGAAGTACACAGCCTGGGGGACTCCTTGGCTGTGGATGGGGGTGTCGCCCCCTGCCTGACTGGCTGCCCCTATTGGACGCTCGCACTGGGGGCGTGGGCACCTGTGCCACTGGGGCTAGGAACCAGGTGGAGGGCGGTTTGCAAGGACACGTGTACCCCACGTACCCCAGATACTTTTTCTGTCCACCCGCTTTCCATCTTGAGGACGATTCTGGACAACGGCTTAAACAATCAGAAAAGGAAGAGAAACTTCTTCGAGGTGGGGGCTGTGGGGAGAGCAGCGGCAGCTCCTGGGGCGGCCGAGGGTCCAGGCGGGTGTCAGGAGGGTACCAACCCAGGTTCCCCAGAAATGAGACCCCAGAATGGGGGGGAGGCCCGGTGGCATGCTCTAGAATTAGCACATTTATTGGGCAGTTAGTTCTCGTGGGCGGGGAGCAGGAACCAATCCCCGCCCCCCAGAACCCGCGGGAACCAACCCCCCCAGGCCCCCCCGCTGGCCCCCCCCCCCCCCCCGCAGCACCTTCTCTCTGGATTTATATCACCTTTGATTCATTTGGCTCTTTTCTCATTTGTCCGTATGATGCCACATAGTACGTGCTCTTGGGGGTCTTTCCGCAGCCCCTCCTCCGTACCCTGTGTGTTTGTTAAAGTGATCCGGTCATTCTCTGGCACAATTGCCAACAGGCTGTCTGCGGCCGCTGTCTCCCTGTGGCGTCTCTTCACGTGGTCCTGGTTTCCACTTTTCTTGTAGACTGAACGGTGGATTCCAGCCAGATCCCACAGGTTCGATTCTCTGCTCCCAACCCTCCCACAGCTCCCCGTTGCCAGACCCGCCATCGCAGGACCGCAGGGCTCACGGGTCCACCCTCGGCCCTGTGCCTCCTTCCCCCTCATGCTCACTCATCACCCTGCTCTGGTCACTCTGGATACCTCAGGGCCTTTGCACTGGCTGTCCTCTCTGCCTGACACACTCTTCTCACTTTGCAGCCCGCCAGTCCCTCTCTCGGAGAACTCCTCTTTCCTGCCCCACTCCGAGGGGAAAGGGTCTGTCCTGGCCACTGCCACACCCCAGAGCCCATCACTGGGCCCTGCTGACAGTGGACATTGGTTAAATGAACAAATCCTCAGGGGTGAAAGGGGGTGGGAACTGATGTTGCCCTATGTAAAAAAAAAATTTTTTTTATTAAAAAATTTTTAATTATTATGCTTATTTATTTTGAGAGGGAGACAGAGTGTGAGTGGGAGAGGAGCAGAGAGAGAGGAAGACACAGAATCTGAAGCAGCTCCAGGCTCGGAGCTGTCAGCACAGAGTCCCAACAGGGCTCGAACCCACTGACCGCGAGATCATGACCCAAGCCCAAGTCAGAGCTTAATCGACTGAGCCACCGAGGCGCCCCCGCCCTTTTAACGTCTATTTTCAGAGATGAGTAAAGGAGTCAGGGCTCCAGGGGCCGCACTGAAACAGGACTGGGAGAGTCTGGTGGACTCGGGGCTGGGGGCTGGGGTGGGGGCGCGGCTTGGGTCATTTCATCTGTCTCCTGCCTCTGAAATGGATGCCCCCCCTCTTTCCTAGCTCCCCAGGCCTCGGTTTCCCCGACCATCCCCTGGAGGCTGGGTGCCCCGCCCACCGGCCTCCAGGCTTCGGGGGCGGGGATCTCGCTACCCGCCGCCTCGGTCTCCCCGTCTGTGCCCCGGGATCTGGCTGGCCCTGCGTCCTCGGTCCCCGCCCCGCGCGTCCAGCCTCCAGGCCCCGCCCCGGCCCGCCTCTGGGCGCCCGTCACTTCCTGCTCGGCCCGAGAAGGCCCTGCCGGGCGGCGGCGGCGGCGGCAGCGTCCGAGCCATGGTCGCGCTGGAGAACCCGGAGGGCGGCTCGGAGGCGGCGGCGGTGGGAAGCGCCCCCGGCGGGCGGCGGACGCTGTGAGCGCGGCGGGGCGGGCGGGGCACGCCCTCCAGGACTCCGGGGCCCCTCCCCTCTCCCCTCTCCCCTCTCCCCTCTCCGCTCTCCCCTCTCCCCTCTCCCCTCTCCCCTCTCCCCTCTCCCCTCTCCCCTCGGGTCCGGCTGCAGCCCCAGGCCCGCCCCGCCCCTTTTCCTCGGGGGTGCCCCGGACCGTGGTGGGGGTGGGAGGAGGGGGCTTTGTCGTCCCCCGGGGGGATCCCACCCCCGACCGGCCCGCGCGTCTGCTGGGCGGAGGGAGGCACCCGGTTCGTGCGTTGGCGTGCCCCCGGGGCCCAGAAGTGCCCCCTCAGCCCCGCGCCCGCGTATTGTCTCGCTTTGGGGGTGTCGTGCGCCTGGCCGCCCGCTCGGGTGAGGTGGCGAGGTGGTGTCGCTGCGCGCCGCGTCCCCCGAGTCCGTTTTGGTGTTGCGGGCGCTAACGCGCAAGCCGCTGTCCCCCCACGCGGGGTCTGCACCCCACAGCCAGTCCTGTGTGCGCCCCGTGGGGTTTTCCAGCCCCCACCCCCCGAGGACACAGGGCTCTTTGTTCGTGTCTGAGTACTTAACAGATGGGGGGGGGGGCTTCAACACCGGGTCAGCGGGAGCGGGAGGGGGCGGGGCCGCCGCTGCAGGTAGGACCCCAGAGGGGCCGGGCACACTTCCGCGTAACCGGCGTGTTTACGCCGAAAACCGCGCTGTTGCCCCCTGGTCCTGGGGGGGGGGGGGCGGGGAGCGAGGATTCGGCTGCCTCGTCGTCCGTCCGTGTGCTGGTCACTCCAGCTTCTGTGCCTCAGTGTCTCCATCTGTACAAGGAGATATACCAGCGGCCTCTTCTCGCAGTGCCTGGGACGAGGTGAGGGGTGTCAGGGACCCTGCGCTCAGAGGTGCCCCGCAAAAGGACGCGCGCATTCTGTGTTGTCCCAAGCGTCTCATTCTGTTTCGTTGCCGCTGTGCTGTTACGATTTCCGCCCGGTACCTGCCCGGAGGCCACGTGGGTCTCCACAGACGTGGGACTTCCCTTCTTTGAAGGGGCCTTAAGCACCCAGAGCGGGTATTGACTTGCCAGGTGGGTGCCACCGCGGCACCCCGTGTCCCACCACCCCCCCCCCCGGGGTGTGGCCGCTGCTGGGGGCCGCGGGGCCCCGCCCCAGCCTGAGTCACCTCCGCTCCGAGCCCTCCCCCCTTGGTTTCCTGCTTCGGGAAGTAGGTTCCTCTCTTGCTTGTTCCTGGGGGAGGGGGACCGGTGCCAGAGAAGGTACCCTGGAGCCCAACAGAGCAGGTGGCAAGAGGCCCCCTTTCAGAACCCGCGGGGAACAGAACTGGGGGAGACAAAGGAGGCTGTTCTCCCCAGACCCAAGCTGACTTAGCAGCTGTTTCTACCTGGGGCCTGTCCACCCTCACTGGGCAGGCACCTCGAGGACACGGACATTTCCTGAGGCCTGTCAGGTCCAGGAAGCCTAAGGCACCCCGTCTGCGTTGCCGGTTTCCCCATCTGTAAAGCGGTCTCTGTGGGCAGGTGCCGGGGCCACAGCAGGGGCGGGGCCGACCCCATCCCGTCTGCAAGCGTGTAGTTCGGGAAAGGGGGTTTAAATAGTAAATAGATGAGTAGACCAGCTGGTTCTGGGCAGCAACAGGTGAGGCGGGGTAATGGGGCTGATCGGGCTGTCCAGGAGCACGGCCTTTCTCCCAGGAGGCGGCATTTGAGCCGACGGCAGACTGTGCCAAGAAAGGGTACTTCCGGCAGAAGGCTCAGCAAAGGCCCTGAGGTAGACTGTTCCTGGGGGCTTTGGGGCACGGTGAAGGGGCCCCTGGGTCTGGAGCAGAGGATGGGGCGAGGCACTGATTTTTGATGTGTAGGTGTGTTTTACACAACCTTTGTGCTGCCACACGTCCCTCTCCCGACAGCCTTCGTGACAGATCCGATTTGCTGGGCACTTGTGGGCTGCCTTCTCTGTCCTGCCCGCTTCTGCTGTCCTCTCTTCCTCGAGTGGGGACCAGGCCCGGTCGTTGGCCCTGGAGACCACACGTTTCTTGTCTCCTGCTGGAATTTGGTTGAGGTCAGCAAGCTTGAGTTGGTGGTGGGACTCCATTTCCAGCGCTCGGCTCAGCGCAGGAGGCCCACGAGAGGGTGGCGAGCCCTCCAGAAGCCTGTGGGGCCGGACACAGGCCCCTGTGGTCCCTGCGGGGCAGGGCAGGGCTTCTGATGCCACGTCACGATGGAGCTGGGCCTTGCCCTCAGGGTTCTGGGGAGCCATGCATGGTGGTGGAGCATGGGTCTCAACCCGCTGGGTCTCAACCAGGTGTGGGGGGTGGTCTGAGGGGCCCAGAGGGAAGCAGGAGGCTGAATGGTTCAAGGGGGTGTTGCTGTTCTGACCAGGTTCAAATCCTGGCTCTGCCACTCTCAAGAGGTGATGGGGAAGCCCCATTTCTCCGAGCCCCAGGTCCTGAGGACTCAGCCCTGCTCTGACATCTCCTGATAACCACCAACCCCCCCCCCCCCCGCCCCCGCCGGATGCGGACTCTGTTATCAGCCCCACCAGGCTGCCGTTCTGGACTCTGTCCAGCTGCCAAGGTGGAGACATAGGCACTGGAGCTCGGGGAGAGCTACGGTGAACTGGGGCCTGGGGTGGGCCTCAGGGAGGCAGCCCTCAGTTTGGATCCAGCCTCACAGTCACTGGTTCTGTGCTGACTTGATTTACCTCTCCCCGTGCCGGCCGGCCGCCTTCCTCGAGACTGTGGGATCTTGAGATGATGACTTTGTGTCTCAGTTGCTAATTTGTTTAATGGGCCTCAACATAGTATCACCAGCCTCCTGCATGATAGTGATGGTGAAAATGAGTATTCACAACAGCGTGGTGGAGGGGGTGAGCTCCCCATGACAGGAGGAAACCAAGCAAGTTGCAGCTGGGTTGATGTCTGCCCTGGCCCCTTGTGGCCCTGAGTGTCCCCTTTCAGGCTCACAGAGGCCATTTGTTATTTTTTTTTAAATGTAAGCCCCAACACAGGGCTTGAACTCATAACCCAGAGATCAGGGCCTGAGCTGAGATCAAGAGTCAGATGCTTAACCAACTGAGCCACGCAGGCGCCCCACACAGAGGCCATTCTTATCCTAACTTGGCAGAGAGTGAGCTGAGGCTCCCGGTTCCACCGTGAAGCATCCTAGCTAGGATTTGAACTCGGGGCTGCGATTCCAGGACCCGAACCGTACCTCTGCCGTGTGCTCCTGTTGATGGGTACTCGTGCGTGTGTGAGTTTATTCGTCAGACAGCAGCATGGATTTTGGCAGAAACTGTTATCCCGGGAGCCCGTGCTGCTTACCTGCTCCACTGTGACCTCATGCAGTGCTGAGTCTCATCAGCCTGTTTGCTTTTTGATCAAGATGTAATGGCCATTCTACAGAGGACAGATGCTTAAGGCTGGGGACACTTTACATATGTATAGACCCCACGGAGCACTCGCTTCATTCCTAACCCCTACAAGGTCTCTGCCACAGTCCTGGAGTTTCACGGTTTTCTAGAGCCTACTGGTGGCTTGGAAGGAAGAGGCCACACTTCTGTTTTTAATTTGTGTCCTGGGAACTTTGGGTACCAGAAAGTTTGGGGGGGCATTTTGGACTCTGAGTCCTACTCAGTCTTGGAATTGTGGGATTTTTTTGAGAACCGATGCGGCAGTCGGTTTTCGGACCACCTGCTGGGTGCCAGGCTTGGTGGGTGAGTGTCTGCGTGGGGACTTCGGTGGACGAGGCTGGCAGTCTACGGTGATCAGGAAAACAAAGCAGTGACGTGTTACATAAGGGGGTCGGGGTCTCCCTGACAGGTTAGAACAGAGCCAAAGGAGATGTTCAAAGGAGTGAGCCATTCAGACGCAGGGGGAGCGTGCACCGGGCAGGGGGTACAGGCCGATGGGTGGGACGGCGTGTGGCATTGCTGGAGGGACGGTGAGGAGACCTGTGGCTGGAGCAGACAGAGGGAGAGGGAGTTAGGACACGGGAGGGGCCATCCTGGCGCCCAGACCCTCTGAGGGTCAGGATCCACCATTGCCCCTGCAGTGTGAGGGTTTTGTGGCCCAGTGGGGACCATCCCCCTGTGGTCTGGGGGTCGTCAGGGGCTGACCTGGAAGGCCGGAACTTGCCAGGATGTTTCCATCTAGCAATCAGTCCCGGCCCCGGCCCCGTGTCGGGTCTGCAGCTGGCCCGTGGGTCCCCAGTGGGACGCCTGGCCATGCTGCTAATTCATCTACACATTAATGCCATTTGCTTGGAGGACAGCAGATTAGTTCCAAGGGGGGCACATTTCAGGGGGACTCCAGGGACAGAAGGCAGATAGACTTGGCCGTCACCTTCAGCTTCCGGGGGATGTTTCTCAGTGTATCTGCTGCTGGCATGGGGGTTGCTCCATTAAATCAAGTCTTTTGATGGGGCGCCCGGCTGGGAGCCCCACATTGGGTACAGAGATTGCTTAAATAAATAAACTTTTAAAAAGTCTCAAAAATAATAATAATAAGGCCTCTTGAGAAACTCCAAGAGGAGGGCAGTGTTCAAACCTGGAGACTCTGGGTCCCACTAGCTTGCGGTAAGATCCGGAAGCCTGAGAACTTTTCTTGGCCACCCACCCAAGGTGTGAATGCAGGCCAGTGTCTGCTCCTCTCCGAGCCCCAGTTTACTAATCTGTCATCACGACTGTACGGGCCTCCTGGGTGATGTGACCGTGAAACAAACGGCAATTTTAAGGGTCTAGGGCTCCCGTTGCTGAGGGAAACCAAGCGGCAGTGGCCATGGTGGGGGTCCTGGCCTGTGTTGGCCCTGAGGCCTGCCTCCCCACCCCAACCCCGGCCCACAGGCCCCTTCCAGGCTGCCTGCCCGCTCTAGCTGGCTCCCAGGTGAAGAGGCTGTCAGCGTCCAAGCGGAAGCAACACTTCATCAACCAGGCTGTGCGGAACTCAGACCTCGTGCCCAAGGCCAAGGGGCGGAAGAGCCTTCAGCGGCTAGAGAACAGTGAGCGGGGGCTGGGGGCACCTCCTGGGGGGTTCCTGGGGCCCAGATGAGAACGGTGTGTCTGTTGGTATCATCTGGTGCTTTTACCCTGAGTCTGACCCTGAGCTGGCAATGCTGGCGGTGGGCTATAAGGAGCTCTGGGCGTTGGAGCTCAGGTTTTGAAAGATGTATAGGAGTTCAACGAGCCAGGGAGAAGGAGGAGTTCTGGAGGTGGAGGCTAGATGGTTTCTGCGCCTTCTGGGAAAGACAGGTCCAGCACGGGGGTGGGGACACCAGTGTGAGCCAGAGCGTAAAGGCCCTACATACAGAGGCCAGGGGAGGAAACATGGTCCTTGGGTTTCTAAGGAGACTGGGGGGCCCCCAATGCCACCCCCCAGCCCAGAGACCATCTGTTTCCATCTAGCCCAGTACCTCCTAACGCTGCTGGAGACAGACGGGGGCACAGCTGGTCTGGACGATGGGGACCTGGCCCCCCCCGCAGCACCCGGCATCTTCGCAGAGGCCTGCAGCAATGAGACCTACGTGGAGGTGGGGCCCCCGTGCCCTGGTCGCTGCCTCCCTCTGCTCCGGCCACGCGGGCCTCCTCTCTGTTCTCGCTTCTGCTGCCGCACGTGGCCTATGCTGGTCCCTCGGTCAGGAGCACCCATCTGCACCCATCCCCCTCTGGTTCCTCTATGCCCACCCTCTCTGTTTCCCTGGGGATCCCCAGACAAAGCCAGAACTCCCACGTACCCCAGAAGTTTCCGGCACTCCCGATTCATCTGCCCCTCATTGGGAATGAAGGACTCCACCGAGGGCACGTTTGGTCCATACCAATCCCTGCCAGAGGAGCGGTCTGCGGGTACCCTGTAGCGGGCAAACGTGTCTGCAAGGGGTATTTCCGCACACTTTGTGGCCCTCTGTGTGCATTGGCCATATGGAGAACCCGGGGCTGAGGACGCCTGGGTCCAGCGCGCCTCTCTTCTAGGTCTGGAATGACTTCATGAACCGCTCTGGGGAGGAGCAGGAACGGGTTCTCCGCTACCTGGAGGATGAGGGCAAGAGCAAGGCACGGAGGAGGGGGCCCGGCCGCGGGGAGGATCGAAGGAGAGGTGCGGGCCTGGACGGGAGGTGGGGGGGACCAGAGGTACGGAGGGTGTACGCCTAGCTGATCCTGTGTGGGCGGGCCAGGGACAGGGAGGAGCCAGGTGTGTGGGCGGTGCTCGGGGCAGAGGAGGGGAGGAGCCAGTGTGTGGGTGGTGCCCCGGGCAGAGGTGGGGAGGGGCCTGGTGTGCGGGATGGCCAGGGACAGGGAGGAGCCAATGTGTGGGCGGGGCCTGGGGGAGAGGAAGGGAGGAGCCAGTGTGTGGGCGGTGCTGGGGGGAGAGGAGGGGAGGAGCCAGGTGTGTGGGCAGGGCCTGGGGGAGAGGAGGGGAGGAGCCAGGTGTGTAGGCGGGGCCCGGGGGAGGGGAGGGGAGGAGCTAGTGTGTGGGCGGTGCTGGGGGGGAGATGAGGGGAGGAGCCAGGTGTGTGGGCGGGGCTCGGGGGAGAGGAGGGGAGGAGCCAATGTGTGGGTGGTGCCCGGGCAGAGGTGGGAAGGGGCCTGGTGTGTGGGCGGTGCCCAGGGACAAGGGGAGGGATGCCGCATGTGGGCGGTGCCTGGGGGGAGTGGGGAGGGACCCAGCGAGTGGGCAGTGCTTAGGGGAGACGTGGGGAGGAGCCCTGGGGGGGCGTTGCCCGGGGAGGGGAGGAGCCTGGTGTGTGGGCGGTGCCCAGGGACAGATGTGGAGGAGCCGGTGTGTGGGGCGGGCCAGGGGCTTGCTCTAGACGCTGCCCCAAGCCCAGAACTCTTGCAGAGGACCCAGCCTACACACCCCGTGAGTGCTTCCAGCGCATCAGCCGGCGTCTGAGAACTGTCCTCAAGCGGAGCCGCATCCCCATGGTGAATACCAGGCCAGGCCTCATCTTTTTCCACCTGCCTGTTTTTTTTTAATTACCTTTTTTTCCTCACTTTCTCAATTGGTGGTGGTGTCAGGGGTAGTCCGTTACCCAGTGCAGGTGGTATTGGAGACAAGGCAGTACACAGGCCAGTGTGATCAGAGTGCAGGAACTGGGCCGGGAATGGGCTTCCATGAGGGTGGGAGGGGCAGGGGCAATGGCAGTGGGTACTGCGGGATGTGTAGGAGTTCACCAGGAGGAGGGCACAGGGGTTCAGAAGCATGGGGATATCTCAGTGCCTGGTATCTTCGGAAAGGGTTATGTAGCTTCATATAGCAGGTCAGAAGCCACATTTGAACCCAGGGCTTTGGGCTCCAGAGGCTCCCCTGGGCATGGGGCGTAGACAGCTTGGTCCCAGCCTCATAGTTGGCCTCACCCCTAGACCTGTTTCCCCTGCAGGAAACTCTGGAGACCTGGGAGGAGAGGCTGCTGAGGTTTTTCTCTGTGTCTCCCCAGGCCGTGTACACGGCCATGCTGGACAACAGGTGACAGGGTGGGGGTGAGCCCAATGTGCCCCTCCAGGGACTGGCTCTGGCTCTCCACCGCTTACCTTCCGTTCCTCTCCAGTTTCGAGAGACTCCTGCTTCACGCCATCTGTCAGTACATGGACCTCATCTCAGCCAGTAAGTGCTGCCGACCCACGGGGCCCCACCTGGCTGATGCACCCTGGGGACACCAAGGCCCGAGTCACAGAGGGTCTGGGTACTGGGGGGGCGGTGCTTCTGGAGGAGGAGGGGCAGCATGAGCAAAGGCTCTTGCGCTAGTTCGAGTTCTTTGGAAGCTCCCTGTGCGTCTGGCTCCATGCTGGGTGCAAGGTCGTTTAGCTGCCGCTCCCCCTGCAGCCCCCCTCCACCGTGCCACCCAGGTGACTTCGGCGAGTCCCCCTCCTGGGGCCTGTGTCTCCGCTTTTACCACGGGGGTGTTCTCAGGACACAGCGCCCCAGGGAGAGTCCTCACTGCCTCTGGGTGCGCCGCCTCCTTGCTCCTCTGCTCCGCCTCCTGCCCGGAGTTGCTGAGGTGACGGTTCCCATGGCAACTCAGGGACGGCCCCTCCCACGCTCCCTTCCCTTTGTTCCCACAGACTCGGGACGGAGGGGCTGGGCTGGGGGTGCTTCCCCGCAGGAGTTGGGCCACGGCCCGGACACGGAGGAGGAGGGGCCCTGGCAAGATGGGAGGAGGGGAGGTGGAATGAGCTCGGGTGTGCATGGCCGGTTCAGGTTCGGGAGCGAAGGGAGGTGGGGCGGGTGGGGGTTGGGCCACTCGAGCCCTGATGCGGAAGCAGCCCCCCCCCCCCCCCCCCCCCCCCCCCCCCCCCTGAGGGCAGGGATGGAGGCGGTGACCTCGTGTGCCCTTCCCCCATGCTGCCCTCATCGTTGCGCCCCCTGCCCCTTACAGGCGCCGACCTGGAGGGCAAGAGGCAGATGAAAGTCAGCAACCGCCACCTGGACTTCCTGCCACCAGGGCTGCTCCTGTCCGCGTATCTGGAGCAGCGCAGCTGATGGCCGCCCCCCTCCCCCTCCCCCAGCCTCCCCTCCCCCGCCCCCAGCCTCCCCTCCCCCAGGCCTCCCGTGCCATTCGCTCAAGTATCTTTATTATTTGGAGGATTTTTCCCTGCAGACGTGCGCTACCCCTGGGAGGGGGGGCTATCACTCTGACTCCTTCCCAGCCCGCCTCTCCCAGATAAACGCGGGGCCCTGGCCCCCCACACCGGACTGTCCCGGCCTTGCAGCTCCCCGCTCCGGGACTTGAGTTTGAGCGAGGAGACCCGGCCTGGTCACTTCCGTGTTCCTTCTTCGTTCAGCTTTTTCGGCCCCGTCTGAAACTTAAGCAAGGAGCGACAGGCTGGGTTTTTATCACTTTTAATGAATTTGGCATGATTTGTTGTAGATTTTTAAATTTCCCTTTTGGGAAGAAAAACCAAAAACTTGCCCCAACTGATAAATCGGGGGACTTTGTTCCAGTCCCTGTTTGATCCTCCCCCATCCCCCAGCTTTTGGCTTGGATGTGGGGGAGGGGGGGGCCTGGGGCTCCGCCCCTTTTTCCAGGTGTGTTCTGTCGTGTGCGCCTGCGCGTGTGCCCCACGCCCTAGGACAGGGGCTGCATCTTAAAGGCTGGTCTTGCCACCCTTTTGGAACATGTTTGTCCTCCACGGGTGGCTTTTGGTGGCTCTTGGGGCCCCATCCAGCCAGAAGCCTCTGCCCTAGGACTGCCCCATTCCCTTGTCCGTGTCCCTTTGCCCTTCCCCTAGCCTAGCTCTGGCCTGTTACCTTGGGCTGACCTCTCACTGGCCACCCTGGCATGTCCCACAAGAGCAGGGCTGGGGGACCCCTCCCGTGTGTGTGTGTGTGTGTGTGTGTGTGTGTGTCCAGTTGTGCTTTGGGAAAAGTGGAGAGTTCAATAAATCTCTGGTGCTCTGGTCTCTGGTCTCCAGCTGTGGGGCTTTCCTTGGGGGTATGGCTGGGGGTGCACAGAGGTGCTCAGGATGTTTGGAGTCTCAGTCGCTGAGGGCCGCAGGCCTGGGGATGAAGCCTTACACTGCAGAGGCGTGTAGGGAGAGGCCGCTGGTTCTGCTTCCTGGCTCGTGCCCTTCCCAGGTGCCCACGTTCCAACCCCAGCTCCACCATTTCCCAGCTGCCCACCGTCCAAAAAGTCACTTGTGTGATCGTCCTGGGGTGGCCAGGACAAAGTACCCCAGCTGTGGCTTAAAACCACAGGAATTTCTTGTCTCCCAGTCCTGGAAGCCGGAGTCCAGGCAGGAGCCCAACCTGTGGCAGGGCTGTGAAGCTCCAGGGGAGGGGCCTTCTTGCCTCTTCGAGCTTCTGGGGGTCCCTGGCGTTCCTTGGCCTGTGGCCACCTCATTCCAGCCCCTGCCTGCGTCTTCACGTGGCCTCCCTGTGTGTGTCCCGGATTGGCCCAGTGTCCTGCAGGATGAACCCAGCGGGGGGTTCAGACGCTGAGGGAAGTGTCTCGCTGGTGCCATCACACTGCTGACATTGACCCTGGTCTCCCGGCTGGGGATGCTGGTGGGGCTCCACACTGGGAAGCTCCTTCCCCGCCACACTATCCTGGCCGGAAGGCGTTACCGCGTTACTGTGTGCCCCCCACACAGAGGACTGGGGGCTGGGAACCACCTCCCTGAGGACAGAAGATCTATGTTAATTATTGAGAATGCTGCAGGGACATTTGTCTCTTCTCCCCCAGGCGTTCACTTACGCAACCATTTGGGACACATGAAGATTTACTTTCTAGTTCGGTGGGCCATCCGGTATTATTTATCCTGGTCACGGTCCAGGTTTGGCCCTCGCAGCCTTGGGTCTCTCTGAGGCACCCCCATCGTTGTGGGGTTTTTATACATGAGCCCCGGGATGCTCCCGCTAGGCCTGTGTGTTTCTGCACGGAGCCTGGTTCCTTCTCTCGGGCCAGGTCTGGGCGCTTGGGTGTGCGGGGGCCCGTTTAACAGGCATCCTAAGAGTTTTAAGGGCAGACACTAACTCGCGGAAGTCCACGTGGCTGGCATGGACGCCGGAGGCCCGGGGTCCCAGAGGGTGCAGCCACTTGCACGAGGACCCTTTCCCCCTGCCTGCGGGGTGCCCGGGCCGGGCCCGGCCCGAAGCCTCCTGCCCTCCCCTGCAGCCCGCGGGAGGACCCGAAAATCAGGGAAGGGCCTCCAAAGGGAGAGTCGCTTCACCTGTGGAGCCTCAGTTTCCCCGCTCGGGAGAGCCCAGAGTAGAGCAGCAAAATATGGAACGCTTCACGAATTTGCGTGTCATCCTTGCGCAGGGGCCATGCTAATCTTCTCTGTATCGTTCCAATTTTAGTATATGTGCTGCCGAAGCGAGCACGAACTCCCGGTCTAGCCGAAGGATATTTATAGTGCCCAAACAAAATGTCTTTACACAAAGGGTGAATTCTTTTAAAAGGAGTCAGCCACCCATCTTTCTCCTAGGTTCCTACAACCTATAGTGCGATCAAATGCGATCACTCACTGAAACTGAGAAAGTGTTCATTGTTCCACCAAATATAACTCAAGTGGCTGCTGGGACGCTGTGAAGTCCTATATGCAAATATCCCGGAAGAGGGGCGGAGTCGCCGCCGTCCCAGAAGCCTCTGGGAAGCGGCCGCGCTGCGCGGGCGACTCGTTGGTCCCGGGGAAGATGGCGGCGCCGGAACCGGGGAGCTAGAGAGACTCGGGGCCGCGGCCGCCTGCTCAGCTTGGCGCCTGGGCCGGCCTGGTGAGCGCGGGGCTGCGGGGCCCGCAGGGGACAGCCAGCGTCCGCTCGGCGCCCGCGGCCGGGGGAGGGTGGGAACGCAGCCCGGAGGAGGCGGGGACCCGCGGGCCCGGGGCGGGGCCTGCGGGGTCAGAGGGCGCCGGGCGCCGGGCGCGCGGCTGGCGGGGGGGCGCTGGGCGGGGTCTGGGGGTTGTGGCTGAAATTTGCGTGGAGCCGGGGACTAACTGGGGGTCTGGCCCGGGCTGGGGGTGGGGCTCGAGGATAATGGGGGATTTGGCGGTGGGACCAGGAGGGCCCCGTGAACACCTGGCAGGTGAAGGGTTTGGGGTCCCTGGGGTGGAGTCTGAGAGCTTAGGCCGGGCTCGGGGGCTCAAGGAGTAAACTGGGAGGGGATTCTGGAAAGGATAGATTGTAGGGGATGGGGACTGGGGCTTTGAGGGCAGAACTTAAAAGACTTGCGGGGGGCTTGTGGGAGGGGCCTTGGTGTCCCTGGTCTGGGCTCGAAGACGTAGCGGGACCTGGGCTCATGACTCAGAGAAAGGGAGCTGACGGCACTTTTGTGAAAGAAGGAGTAACCTGTAATCGGTGCCTGCGCGTAGAGCATTTCATTGTTGGGCTCAGCAAGTCCCGCCTCGGGCACGACTTTCTGCCTCCGCTGGATGGGGTCTCCTAGCTCTTCCCCCCAGGATGGACCCAGGCCCGACCTCTGCAGGCGCTTCCCACTGCCTTTATTGCTGCCTAAGGGGACCAGTGCACTCCCCTCCGCCCCACCCCTGGTGGTGCACTCCAGCCCGCCCGAGGGGTCCTGCGCAAATGTAAATAGCTCATCGCCCTCCCCGGGCTCCCCCCCCAACCCCACTAGGGTGAAGGCTTCCAGCGCCCCCACCACCCACCCTCATCACCTCTGGCCCCCTTTCCCTTCATTCATCTGCTCTAGCTGCCTGGGCTGCTTGGCCACTCCTTGAACACCCCAGGCTCAGTCCAGCCTCCGGGCCTTTGCGTTTGCTGTCCCCTCCACCTTCCCCCAGACATCGTGTGTCTTGCTCCCTCACACCTCTGCTTTGATGTTGTCTCCCTGATGAGACCTCCCTGTCCCCCTGTTTAAAATGCAGCTTCACTCACACAGCACACGAGACCCAAGGGCAGGGAATCATAGAGATTCGGTTGGGTTCCTTTCATTCCCTGTGGGAACCGGGTGTCCAGTGTGGAGCTCGGCATCCTGCAGGCACTCAGTGAATGTCACTGATGAGCCAGTCTCCGCCGCCCCCCCCCCCAGCCCCAGGAGCTGGTGACTGTCCTCGGGGTGTGACCTGTGGCCTGTGGGCACAATGGATCTGGCTTACGTCTGCGAGTGGGAGAGATGGCCCAAGAGTACCCACTGTCCGTCGGTGCCTCTGGCCTGTGCCTGGTCCTGCCGTAACCTCATTGCCTTCACCACCGACCTTCGAAATGACGACCAGGGTGTGTGCCTCCTTGACCCCAGCCCCGCTCCTGTGTGTCCCTGTGGGGGAACTTTGGGTCTCCAGGCCTGCCTGGGAGCTGCCCCTCACCCATGTGGGCCCTCTCAGGGTTTTCTCATCCATAACGGGGTAGTGAGGACTACAGCCTCACAGGTGTGCAGAGGCCAGATGCTGTGTTCCCCATACCTGGTGCTGGAATCACCCCCGAGGGATGAAATGGGGCAAGGGGAGCGGGGTCCACCAAGGCTTCCAGACCGTCCATGTTACTATCTTGCATTTGAAAACATCTAAGGTACTTAGTTGGGGGCTGTTTTCCCTTTACTGTCTGGGTAATACGTATTAGGAAAAAAATAGAAAAGCAGAGAAATTTAAAGGGGAAGAGACCGTGGGGAGATGCCCATCATTAGCCTTTGGGGATCATATTCTCCCTGTTCTATTTTCTGTGTCTCTTGTGAAAACACCGTGACGCTAGTGGCCAGGTTCAGGCCTGCTTCGGTTTCCAAGGGAACACAGAAGCCTCTTCCTCCATAGCACCAGGGCTGTCTGTGTGGTCAGCAGCAGATGCCCCTGACTCCCCCGTGGGTGGCACGGTCGCTGGATTCATCCCTGACCCCTCCCGGGGTTGTCGTGGCTTCCTGGTTGTTACCGCTGCCGTGCCATGTGCTGTCCCCGCAGACCTCACCCGCATGATCCACATCCTGGATACGGAACACCCCTGGGATGTGCACTCCGTCAACTCAGAGCACAGCGAGGCCATCACCTGCCTGGAGTGGGACCAGTCAGGTGAGGGCCGGCCTGGGCATGGGTGGTCCTGCATGACTGAGGGGGATAGCGATGCTCTCCCTCGATCCTGAATCTCAGGGTAACACACTCTGTCTCTTCCTGGTCACGCCCCCAGAGTTCACAGCTGGGACTCGAACCCTCAGTCTGTTACAATTGTCACGTCCCTGCGAACACACCTTATGCCACTCCCCTGCTCAGCCTCCACCAGCTTGCTCCTCCCAGGCCCTGAACGCACTGGAATCGCTGCCCCTGTGCACCCTGAGGGTTTGCAGTGTGGGTTTGTGGTCCACAGGCTCCCGGCTCCTGTCGGCTGATGCTGACGGGCAGATCAAGTGCTGGAGCATGGCCGACCACCTGGCCAACAGCTGGGAGAGCTCTGTGGGCAGCTTGGTGGAGGGGGACCCCATCGTGGCGCTGTCCTGGCTGCACAACGGGGTGAAGCTGGCATTGCACGTGGAAAAGGTGGGTGTTCACCCGAGCAAGCCGGTGCCGTTGCAGTAGGTGAGACCGTGCACCCTGCCTGTCCTCCCGCCACCAGCACCCTTTGGTTTTTGTAGTCCCGGCCCAACTCGCCCGATTCATGCCTTCAATCAGGCTGTCAGCACCTGTGTTTTCTCTGAGCTCCCATTTAACTGATGGCTGCTGTCCTTAATGAACCTTCCATTCAGCTGGTGGCTGGTATCCTCAGTGGACCGTTCATTTAACTGACAGCTGTTCTCAGAATCCAGTGCACCCCAGAATTCCTCTTTCTGCACCCCAAGGGTGGGTTGTCAGGTCACAAAGGGCAGACCCCTAAAGTCTGGGCAGGCCACCTGTTGCTGACGTCCTCAGCTGGGTCCAGCATCGGCAGTAAGCAGACCCCGTGCTCCCTTCTCCCCCCCCCAGTCGGGCGCCTCCAGCTTCGGCGAGAAGTTCTCCCGCGTCAAATTCTCGCCGTCCCTCACACTGTTCGGCGGCAAGCCAATGGAGGGCTGGATCGCAGTGACGGTCAGCGGCCTGGTCACCGTGTCCCTGCTCAAGCCCAGCGGGCAGGTGCTGACGTCAACGGAGAGTCTGTGCCGGCTGCGCGGCCGCGTGGCCCTGGCGGACATCGCCTTCACGGGCGGTGGCAACATCGTGGTGGCCACCGCGGACGGCAGCAGCGCCTCCCCCGTGCAGTTCTACAAGGTGTGCGTGAGCGTGGTCAGCGAGAAGTGCCGCATCGACACCGAGATCCTGCCCTCGCTGTTCATGCGCTGCACCACCGACCTCAACCGCAAGGACAAGTTCCCCGCCATCACCCACCTCAAGTTCCTGGCCCGTGACATGTCAGAGCAGGTGAGTCCTGCCCCGGGCCCGCTCCCCTGGCCGCACGCTCCTCGCCGCGAGTTCTGGGGTCCAGGGTCGGACGGGGGGCTGACACCCCCCCCGGGGCCCCAGGGAGCCCTGTGTCCCCCTCTTCTGGCTCCCGAGGCGCCCCATCCTGGGCTCGCGGCCCCTCCTCATCCTCACGGCCAGCAGCGTGGGGTCCGCCCGGCTCTCTGCCTCTGACCCTTTGCCCCACCCGCGTGGGGACCTCGTGAGGACGCTGGGCCCCACAGCCTGCGGGTCCCGGGACCAGGACGGGGACGTCTCTGGGGCAGTTGTCCAGCGGTCACCCCGGGTGCCAGTGTAAGGCCCCGGCTTCGTGGAGCTTCCCCCTTGCTCTCCCCTGGGGGACATCTGGCATTCCGGCTCCACACTCCTGACCAGCGGCCGCCTCCGCAGGTGCTCCTGTGTGCGTCCAGCCAGACGAGCAGCATCGTGGAATGTTGGTCTCTGCGGAAGGAGGGGCTTCCCGTGAACAACGTCTTCCAGCAGATCTCGCCTGTGGGTGAGTCTCCCCGTTCCCGGGGCAGCGTGAGGGAGCTGCTCCGAGCAGCCAGGCCGTGTCGGCCTGCCCCACCCTCTTCACCCCTGCCGATGCAGCCTCTTCGCTCCTGTCCCAGACAGCCACCTGACCCGGGGCTCAGAGAGGCGAGGTCCTACCCGGTCATCCCACAGGCGGGTCGCCTGACTGCCTCACTCTCACACCTCCTGCGGGGAGCACGTGCCTGCTTGAGGGAGCTGTGGTGCAAAGGTCCTGGGGCATGAGGCAGGAGCCAGAGCGGGCTGAGCAAAGGGGAGCAAGCAGGCGGTGCGGCAGGGCTGGGGGTACACACAGTCCCCTGGGCCACAGAGGGCACTTCATCCTAAAAACAGAACCCTCCAGAAACCCTGGTTTATGGTGAGGAAGCAGACCCAGAGGGGGTGGCGGAGTTTCCCCAGGACGTACCCGATGGCTCACCTCCCCCTCCCCCGTCCCTGCACTCAATGTGGAGCCCCCGGTGGCTCCAGATGGTGCCAGCCTCCCCGAAGACCGTGCCCGCTCCCCGACAGAGCTCGGGACGTGCTGGCCCAGCCTTTAATGACTGCGAAGTCAGAAAAGCCACTTGATTTTCACCGCCGGAGCTCACAGGGGACGAAGGCCCCCCGGGGCCCACAAATAGCATTTCCAGCTGATGAGAGCAGGGCGCTCTGCTGATTAGCGCTAATGGACCCTGGAGCGGTTGGCTGCTCGGGAGGGTGCTAAGCGGGAACTACGAATGAAGCCATGTCAAGAGGCCCCGCAGCTCCTGCCCCCCCACGGGGGCCACGGGGTGGTTACAGAAGCTGCCCGCTGCGGGGGCCCAGTGGTTAGCATGAAGCACCTTCCCCAGACCCCCCCCGTCCTGAGTGAGCTCGTAGCTGGCGGCCGGCATGACCGTGTGTGGCGGGCAGGGCCACACAGGTCTGCACGGTCCCTATGCCCCAGTGCAGTGGGTGACCAGCCCCAGGGCCAGCCTGGCCAGCCATTGCGTAGCATTTGTGCAGTGCTCGGTGTGACCACTGGCCCGCGGGTGCTGTCTGGACGTCATCCTTGTTAGATGCGAAGTTACACTCTGGCCTCAGGCAGTCTCAGTGCTCCCTGGGCCTCAGTTTCCCCTGGGGGGCTCGGGTCTGCGGCAGGTTTATGAGCCGTTCAGAGCCGAGCTCTCCAGACAGGTGGGCGGCTGGGAGACGCTGTTTGACCCTTGGTTGTGCCGTGTAACAACCAGCTCAACTTGGCTCACAGCCGTGGCCCCGCGCCGCTCTGGGGTGGGGGGGGAGGGGGCGCCGCCTCCGCCGCTCCTACCTGGTTTGTGTGCCTGCCGTCAGCCTTCCGGCAGCGTGGGCCGTGCGCCTGATCGCCCCCCATGACCGCGTGTCCCTGCAGGCTTGCCCAGGCACGTCCCGGCAAATCCACACCGTGTCTCCTCTTGCGTCATGTTGGCCCGCGCCCTCTAGCCACGCCGGGACTCCCGGAAACCACTCTGCCTGTTGCTGGGGGCTGTGGGTGCAGGGGGCGCGGGTCTGTGGCCCCTTGACCGTCCAGCTCAAGCCTTAGCAGGCGGGCCGAGCTGGGCTCCGCCCAGGACCTGTCCTGTCACGAGACAACGCACCGCGAGCTGGCTGTGTCGCCAGGGCTTGTGGTGGCCGGGAGTGGGGTGCACCCCGCTTCTCTGCTCCAGCTTCGGCCAGGGTCACGGCGGCCTCCCTCCCACTGCCTGTGGCCTCCTGGTCGGGCGAGGTCCCAGGGCAGGACTGGCGGTCCACGTGTGTCACGTGCCTGCCGTGGACCGTTCCGCTGCCTGGGCTGTGGAGTGCTTTGAGGGACGGAGCGGGGCCGGGTCCCCAGCGCAGGGCCGGAGACGGGGGTGCCGGGGCGGCCGTGCCTGGCGTCCCCGGCGGGGGTCCGCCGTGCGGCATTTCTCATTCTTGCTGTTGTTTTCCCGTTCCCCCGGCCCCCTTTTCAGTTGGTGACAAACAGCCCATGATTCTCAAGTGGCGGATCCTGTCGGCCACCAACGACCTGGACCGCGTGTCTGCCGTGGCGCTGCCTAAGCTGCCCATCTCGCTCACCAACACTGACCTGAAGGTGGCCAGCGACACCCAGTTCTACCCCGGCCTCGGTACGGCTGGCGCGAGCCCCTGGGGGCGGTGGGCTCTGAGCCCGGGGCTCAAGTCTTAGGGCCGTGGGGCCCGCCCCTGTCCGCCAGGCGGCCCCGCTTCCGGGATCCCCCACGCTCCCAGGCCGTGAGACTGGCTAACGGAACACTGCGTGCATAAAGGGCTGTTAGCGACCAGCAAGGACGAGGTTGGGAACTTGGGGCGGACGTTTTAGGTGGGCAGCGCTCTGTTCTGGCGCCTCAGGTGTCGGTCCTGGGCTCAGTTGCAGGTGTCCCTGACCTCAAGTGAGTCAGGACTCAACGTGAGCCCTAACCCTGCCGCCCACTGGTCGTGGGGATTAGGCCTCCCCACCCCCCTTCCTCCCCTCAAGGCCCCTGTGTGCTCCTGGGCCCCGGGGCCTTTGCATTCACTGTCCCCTCCCGCCGTCTCCTCCCACCACCGTCTCCCTGGAAGGGACCCATTTGCTCCCGTCAGCCACACCTTGGGGAGGAGGTGGGGCGTAGCCCGAACCTGGGGCTGTTGGCAAAGGATGCGGGGGGAAAGCGGCTGGCTGTGGGGGCGGCTGGTGGGCCGTGGGTGGCCTGGAGCCACGCCTCTCCCCTGGGCGGCCCCTTCCCACCGCGGGGAGCTGGGCGGGCCCCCACGCGGCTGAGCGGCCTGTGCTCTGGCCTGTAGGGCTGGCCCTGGCCTTTCACGACGGCAGCGTCCACATTGTGCACCGGCTGTCGCTGCAGAGCATGGCCGTCTTCTACAGTTCTGCGGCCCCGCGCTCCGCGGACGAGCCGGCCATCAAGCGCCCGCGGACCACCGGCCCCGCCGTCCACTTCAAGGCCATGCAGCTCTCCTGGACGTCTCTGGCCCTGGTCGGCATCGACAACCACGGGAAGGTGAGCTTCAGAGCCGCCTCCCTGCTGCTCGCCGGCCCGAGGTCGTCGCCTCTGAGGTCCAATCAAAGCTCCGGCGGCGAGGTCTGTGGCGCCTAGTAGGTGCTCAGCAGGAGCCGTTGGGGTGGTTGGGGTGGTTGCCGTTCACGTAGGATTTCTGGAATCAAGTGCGGTGAAGCACGTAAGCGTAGCGGGTGCTCAGCGGGTGTCCTTGTTCCCGGAGGGACTTGGCCTCGGCCTGGAGGAAGGGGGCCTGGAGGAAGGGGCGAGCTGTGTGCGCTCACCCTGGCGGCCGTGCCCGCCCATCCCCCCGCCTCCCGTGCTGACTGGGAAACCGGCTTCCGCATTCACATTGAGACTCCTGACTCGTGAGCGAATCCCTTGCTCGTTTGCTCCGCCCTTGGGGTCTCCAGGAGAGGGGCCAGCGGCCTGGCGTGAGGCGTTCCGCTTCTGGAGAACAGGGTCTGTGTCTCTGCGGAGACCCCCGCGGCCCTCGAGTGGATCCGCGCCGGCCACGCAGCCTGGTGACAGGCCGGTCCCCCAGAAGCCCCGTGCGGGTGTGGTGGGGTGTGGTGGGGCCTCGGAGGTGCCGCCGCAGCGCAGACACAGCGCGTGCGGCCGCCCCACCCCCTGGCGGGCGGGACGGCCCGGGGAGGGGGTGCGGGGTCCCGCAGCGCTCCCCGCCCCGTCCTCCCCTGCAGCTGAGCATGCTTCGCATCTCGCCCTCCATGGGCCACGCGCTGGACGTGAGCCTGGCCCTGCGGCACTTGCTCTTCCTGCTGGAGTACTGCATGGTGACCGGCTACGACTGGTGGGACACCCTCCTGCACGTGCAGCCCGCCATGGTGCAGAGCCTGGTGGAGAGGCTGCACGAGGAGTACACGCGCCAGAACGCGGCCCTGCAGCAGGTGCAGGGCCTCTTTGGAGACGGGGCGGGGAGGCCGGGGGGTGGGGGTGGGGGTGGGGGTGGGGGTGGGGGGGCTGCCCCGCCCCTCCCCTCGCACTTGCCGCCCCGCCCCGCCCCGCCCCTCGCACTTGCCGCCCCGCCCCTCGGGGGCCGCCCCGCCCCGCAGGGGGGGGGCGGAGGGCGCCGCCTCCCGGGCCCCTCGGGGCCGCCCGCTCACGCCACCTGCCCGCCCAGGTCCTGTCCACCCGGATCCTGGCCATGAAGGCCTCGCTGTGCAAGCTGTCGCCCTGCACAGTGGCCCGCGTGTGCGACTACCACGCCAAGCTCTTCCTCGTGGCAGTCAGCTCCACGCTCAAGTCCCTCCTGCGCCCACACTTCCTCAACACGCCCGACAAGAGCCCTGGCGACCGGCTGACCGAGGTCTGCGCCAAGATCACGGACGCCGGTGGGTGCCGCCCCGGCCCTCACCGGGCTCGCCCCAGGGGAGCATCGGCCGGGCCGGGCCAGTGGGGGGGCGGGGTGGGGGGCGGAGAGGGGCCGCTCTGGCCCAGGGCCCAGGGCCCGGCTCTCCGGCTCTCGCAGTGGGTGCTGCCGCCGGGCGTCGGCGCGGCCCCCGTGCGCGTGCACCGCGAGGCGGGGTCGGGGCGCCTGACCTCCCGTCTCCTCCCAGACATCGACAAGGTCATGATCAACCTCAAGACGGAGGAGTTCGTCCTGGACATGAACACGCTGCAGGCGCTCCAGCAGCTCCTGCAGTGGGTGGGCGACTTCGTGCTCTACTTGCTGGCCAGTCTGCCCAACCAGGTGCGGCCCCTCCCCCCCCAGCCGCCTCCACGGGCGGGGAGCTCGGAGCTCGGTGCTCTGCCGGCCGCGTCCCCGCCCCCGCACCCATTACCTGCCAGGGGGGCCGCTTCCCCTCCCCTGCCGGCACTGCGTGGCGTCCAGGAGCCGGAGCCCGTCGGTTGCGCGTCAGAAAAGCCGGGGGCCCGGGGCGCCCCCGGCCGGGCGAGGGAAGCCGGCCCATCTCCCCGCACACCGGGGTCCTAGGATGCCGCTCGCGCTTAGGCCTGTGGCCCCGGGTGCCTCCCCCACAGGGCTCCCCGCTGCGGCCGGGACACAGCTTCCTGCGGGACGGCGCCTCGCTGGGCATGCTGCGGGAGCTGATGGTCGTCATCCGGATCTGGGGCCTGCTGAAGCCCAGCTGCTTGCCCGTGTACACGGCCACCTCAGACACCCAAGACAGCATGTCCCTGCTCTTCCGCCTGCTCACCAAGCTCTGGATCTGCTGTAAGACGCCAGCCTTCGGCTCTCGTCCCCCCATCAAAATACGAGTCCTGGCTGAGACGCCCCACTCCCCAAATACAGGCTCCCCCGGCTTAGACGGTCGTGGTCCCCAGCGCCCAGCACAGGTGCTCGCTAAACGTCTGCGCCCGTTTGCTTGTCTTGTGTCACCGGGTCGCGTGTTTGCGGCCGGCCCTGTTCTCGGAAGGACACCCAGCGCTCCCTGTGTACTTGTTAAACGAATAAGTGGGTCCTGACGCTCGGGAGGTCAGCGTAGAGCTGGGGCCTGAGCCCGGGACCGCTGCTCCGAGCTCCAAGGAGGCCTCGGTGCCCCACCCCCGGCAGGCAGCGCTCCGGGCAGGGCCGCCCGGCGCGACGTCCCCACGGTCCCCTCCCCGCAGGCCGTGACGAGGGCCCCACGAGTGAGCCGGACGAGGCGCTCGTCGACGAGTGCTGCCTGCTGCCCAGCCAGCTGCTCATTCCCAGCCTGGACTGGCTGCCCGTCAGCGACGGCCTCGTCAGCCGCCTGCAGCCCAAGCAGCCTCTGCGCCTGCAGTTCGGCAAGGCCCCCGCCCTGCCTGCCTGCGCCACCGTGCAGCCCGACGGCCTCAGCAGGTGCGTGCCCGGCTCCGCCTCGCCCCCTGCGCGTGCGCCCTGCTGGTGCCGCCTTCGGGGCTCCGCCTGAACGCCGTCCCCGAGAGACGCCCCGCTCGGTCCCCGACTCCCCCGCCGCCTTTCTCCGTCTTGCCCTCCGTCTGGCGCGTCACCCCTGCGTGGAGTGCCGTGTGCTTGGCCTTGAGGGCTCGGGCTGCGGCCTCTGCCCCCGTAAGGGGCAGTCACCCTAGCGTAGACTCCCGTGTGAGCCCTCGCTGCGCAGCAGCACCACGGGGCAGGGGTTTGTCCCCACTTTTCAGGCGAGAAAGGTGCGGTCACTGACCCCAGGTCGCACAAGGTGCTTCCCCGTTTTGGACGCTCACGTGGTGAAGAGAGACCCGCGAATCCTCCGCGAGGTCCATTACTTTGGGTGGAAATTTCAGAAATCGCAGATGAGCCAAAGGAGGAAAGTCAGCACCCGGGGGCCCCCTTTGGGTGTAATGCTTCGGGCGTTGGGCCCGCCCCCTTCTGGCAGCTTCCTTCTTGTGTTGCCGTGGGAGGGACCGCCTGAATCATTTGGGTTTGGGTTTCGGGAAAAACTTTAAGAGAAGAGGAGGTCGATCACAATGAGATTTAAAATGTGGTGTTTTGGAAACATTCAAACGCAGTTTTCAGCCCCTCCCCGCGGGTTCTCGGTGGCTTCCAGAGCTTTCCGGCGCCGTTGAGCGTGCGGGCAGAGGGCACGCGTCAGAGATGGCCCGTGTCTGGTGTGTGCGCGCCTCACGTGTCCCCTCTCGTCCGCCAGGGCGCCGGGCCAGCCCAAGATCGACCACCTGCGAAGGCTGCACCTGGGAGCCTACCCCACGGAGGAGTGCAAGGCCTGCACCCGGTGAGCGCCCGCCACGTGGACCTGCCCTCAGCCCTGCCCCGGGGGCCGGTGGCTTCCCGCCACAAGCCTGTCTCCCTGCCTGTGAACACGGGTCGCGGGAGCGCCTCCCAGCGAGGGCCACGGCCGCCTTGGGAGGTCCTGAGCACCCTCTCCTGGGCCATCGGTGGCCAGCTGTGCCCGCAGCCCGAGCCTGCCCCAGGGGAGCTCTCCGTCGCCCGGCGGGTGCGGAAACGAAGGCCGGGAGCTTTGCAGACGCCGCCACGCAACCCCGGGACCGGGAGCGGGTTCCGGCGCTCAGGGTCACGCTGCCGGGGAGCGGCCAGGCCAGGACTCGAAAACCCCACACCTGTGGCCACTCACGGGGCTGAGCCGGCTCGGTGTCGGGCGGCTCCGGGAACGGCGCTCTGGCGGTGGGGGTGCAGCACGTGCAGAGGCCCAGGGGCAGGGCAGCCCCCCCCCCCCCGCCTCACCCTGCCGGCTCTGCCCCCAGGTGTGGCTGCGTCACCATGCTCAGGTCACCCAATAAGACCACGGCCGTCAAGCAGTGGGAACAGCGCTGGATCAAGAACTGCCTGTGCGGGGGGCTCTGGCGGCGGGTGCCCCTCAGCTACCCCTGACCGGGGGCCCCCCGGGCCCTCTCGGCGACAGAACGTTCCACACACACCCCGACCTTCATCGGGTACATCAAGAAACGGGCATCCTTGAAGCACTGCCTTCCGGGCCTTATCGGCCAAGGTCGTGTCCCGTCAACGGACGGGGCAGGGGTGGACGCGGCCTGAAGCCGCGAGTTGGTGCCTGTCGGCCCAGCCGGGACTGCTTTCTGTCCCTCAGAGCCTAGCGGTGGTTCCAGGAGGAGGGCCGGCCCCCTGTCCACGTGCCCCAGGCGGCCACCGAGACACCTGTGGGTCTCACGGCTTCACGTAGTGTCCTCCTTGGACCCCCAGTGGCCCCTCCGGAGGCCCCAGGTCCTGGCTCGGAGGGTCCAGAGTGGCCCGGGGTCTCTGTTCTTTAGAACGTCCCCCCGTGAACTTGTCTAGTGTCTGGGTGAGTACTGCCCATGACACCTGCCTCAGTGTCCTCCCTGTTCCTGTCCGTGCGTCCGCGTGGTTCTGACGTCAGCAGGTCCAATAAATGTCCTGCCAGGTCGCAGGTGTCCTGTCCCTGCCAAGGGTGCTCTCCTCCCCTGGGCTCCCGTGCCCGGTGACTCTCTTGCTCTGTCAGCATTTATCAAGCACCTAGTGTATGCCAGTCACCGAGGTCCCTGCAGGGGGCAGCAGGCCGGGCACCGGTGGGCCATGGGCAGGTCTCTCTCTCTCCTTTTTCCCTGCCTCCCTCTAGCCTCCCTGCTGCAGGCCCTGAGCTGCTCTGGCCCCTGGGCTTCTGGGAGCTCAGGTCTGGTCCCCAGGGGGTCCCGCCTTCTGCCAACGAGCGCTTTCCCAATCACGTCCGGCTTATGTCCTGCTCCCCAGGCCTCCAGACGCAGCGCCCTGCCTGTGGAGTGCTAATGGCTTCTCTGGTTTTCTTGCTGGAAGGTGCAGGGAGGGTGGGGCGGGTGGATGCCCCGCGGGGGTCAGACCCTGCACCTGTGCTTGTGGGGCTCCCCGGGCAGTGGGGGCTCGGAGCCCCTTACCGAGGCCCGGGCCGTGTTGCCCCGGAGGGCCTGTTGTCTGAGCCGTGGGCCTTGATGGTGGGCACGTGGTGGGGGCGGACAAGGGCAGGGAGCCGGCCCTTGGCTGGGCCTCTGCCAGCCGCCTCGCCTCCCACCCTGCTGGTCACCACTGCCTGGTGCCCCTTTAGTGACACGGGGACCCCGAGGGCAGCCTCCCCCGGTTGAGTGGTCACTGCTGACAGCCATCCGTGAGCCGGTGGAGGTGAGGCTCTGTGTAAATTGCTCATCTAACGGGTGTAGGCGGAGAGCAGGGGAGAGGCCTCTCCTCGGTGGGGATCCGCTTCGGGGGCCCTTTCCCCCTGACCGTGCCCACACCGCTGCTGTGCCATCTGCGTGGTTGAGGTGGGGGTTGCCTGTCCTGGCGTCCCTGCACCCCTCTCGGGCCCCCACGCCGTGCTGCCCACGTCCCTCACGCGGCCGCGGCCTCCAGCCACCCCGCCGGTGCGGTCAGCCGTCTGCGTCGGGACAAAGGGCCCGTTGTCCCGCACCCCTGTTTCACCCGCTCCAGGTTAACTTGTGGTTTTACGACACGGACCCGACTCGCCCCCACGGGTGACACGTGGGGTCCGCGCCCCCCCCCCCCCCTCGGGTCTGGGTGGGCTCACACCTGCGTCCAGCCCTGCGCAGAAGCGGTGCGTGTGACCCCCGAGCGGTTGGAAGCGGCCTTGCTCCCGGCCCCCCACCCCCACCCGGAGCCTGTGCCTCCCTGCCGTGAGCACGCCGCCCCGCTGTGCCGGCCGCTTCCGGACCCGCAGAAGCTGAGCACGGTGACCCGGGGGTGGCTCTCTGTCCCCGGGTTTGGGGTGGACGAGAACAGCCCGCGAACCGGGATGAGCACGGTCGCGTGTGTGCGCCCGGCCGTCCCGGTGGCCGGTCCCCCGTGGGCCCTGCCGAGCCCCGGATGAGCTCGCCAGGCGGGTTAGGTCAGCAGGGTCCCGCGTTCCCGTCCCCGTCTTGTGCCCACCAGCGGTTACCATGACACCCGTGTGTCCCCACAGCGCCTGCCTCTGGGGTCAACAGCAAGGCCCTGTTCTAGTTAGTACGTGAAGACAGCTCAGCCCGGCCGGCTGGGTGTGCGGCCAGCCTCGTCAGAGCGGAGGCCCTGTGTCAGAGGCGGCCACCGGGACCACGTTCGGAAGATGTGTGTGCTGCTGTGGGCTTAGTGCCCACCGAGCTCATGGCCCGCCTCCCCACACTGTTCACCGGAACCTTCTGTGGTTCCCACACTGACCACGGGAGGGGAGTGAAGATGCCCCGGGAGGTGTCACACCGGCCAGCCCCTAGTCAGACGCGAACCACCACTCCTACCCCCTGCCCCGGGCCCACCGGGGCCCTGACCTCCAGAAACAAGCGGGAAAGCAGGACCGGGGCGGCCTTTGGCTTCCTATTCGCGGGCCGTGCCCCCTGGACACCCAGGTCGTTCCTGCGCCTGTCCGGGGCTCGGGGTCGTCCTGCTGCCCCTGACGGGCCGACCACACTCACCGGCACCTGAGAACCCGCCCGTCTGGGGAAGCTGCTGGAAGGGGCCCTCCAGGCTGAGCGGGCTGCGGTTTCCCTCGTGGCTGCAGAAGCCACAAGGTCTCCCGCCAGGCCCTCGCCCGGGAAACCCGCCCCCTTCCTCTGGGGCAGACCCGCCGGCCCCCAGCCCTTCCCCAGGCCCTGCTCTGACCCTCCAGGTGCCAGGTCGTCAGCGGGGCAGCTGCATTTGAGTTTCAAACGAACAACAAATACTGTTTCAGTACAAGGCCGTCCCACATACCACGGGACACTCTCATCATGCAAAAGTAGTTGTTGTTTTTCTGAAATTCCCGTTTAACCGGACGTGTGTTTTTATTTGCTGAATCTAGTCATCGTAGCCGCACCCACACTTTCCCCCCAAACTGGATCATCTCAAAGCCACTCCCTGACATCACTTCATCCAGGAAATACCTATTGAATGAATGAGACTCCGGGGTCTGGATGGCCAGCAATTGTCTCTCCTCCCCCCCCCTTATTTAAATGTGTCCAGTTTCTTAAATTACACACGAGATTCCTGAGCCCCGTGTCCATCATCAGAAGGGCTGAGTGAGTTACATCCTGTGTAATGGGATATTTGAGTTACTATGAGCAGGTCTTAGTGACCATGGTGCCCAGCCCGGGACCGTGCACACAGCTGGTGCGCCATAAAAGCTTTTGTATGCATGAGCATATGACTCCAAGGTAAACACTCTGTGGTGGAAAAGTAAAACTTGGCCACCGGTTCCAAACCCCCCGATTCACAATCCCCAGGGGTGGGCACATGACTTCACCTCTCACATCCTCAGTCTTCTTTTCAACAAAAGGGGAGTCGTGAGCCCCCTTTGTGGCCCACGCTTACCACCTGGGCCCTAGCAGGTGTGGGTCTCGACGGCCCCTCACCCAGGTGGGAGAAAGCACGGGGCCTCGGGGCCTGGGTAAACTGGACCCTTGACCAGAAGGGTAAACTGAGACCCAGGAGGGCAGGGAGTCCCTCAGACCCAGTGTGACTGCTCTAAGACAGGCATCAGCCTTCCTCATTCTGGGAGCCCCCAAGTCCCCGGAAGTGACTATGAACGCCGGTGCTGTGATCCTGGGTTCGAATCCAGGCTTTGCCCAGGAGCTTCCCCCGACCTGAGCCTCCGTTTCCCGATGCGGGACGGGGGTCATAGAACAGAATGACTCGAGAGGGTCTGTGAAGCTGAAGCTCCCCCCAGAGCAGGGTCTCGCCCGCAGGGCGGCTTCCCCGCCACCTCCCGGGACCGCGGATGCAGGAGTACGGGCGCCCCCGCGCGGCCGCGCGTGCTCAGGACGGGCCGGAAGCATGCAGGAGAGGATGCTTTATTGCGCGACCCCGGTCGGCCGCCCCTCGGGGCCGCCTCGTCAAGCGGCCGCGCCCTCGGCCATCACGCCGTCGATCCAGGCCACGTAGCTCGCCAGGCGCGTGTAGATGCCGGGCTTCTTGCGGTTGCCGCACACGCGCGAGCCCGACGTGACCACGGCCTCGGCCACGCCCCCGCACACCAGCGGGCCCCCGGAGTCGCCCTGCGGGGACAGGACGGCGGGCCGGGCTGTGAGCGCTGCAGCCGCGCCTGCAGGGACCCCCGCCCGCGCACCTTGCAGGTGTCCCGGCGGTTGCTCCCCCCGCACCACCCCTGCCACCCCAACTTGCAGGTGTCCCAGCGGTTATTCCCCCCGCACCCCCCGCCCGCACCCCCACCTTGCAGGTGTCCCGGCGGTTGCTCTCCCCACACATCATGCTCTGGGTGATGGTGCCGTCGTGGTACGTGCGCTGGTTGCAGGTGGCGCGGTCGAGCACCCGCAGTTGCAATTGCTGCAGGCGGTCCGGCCGGCGGCCCGCGTGGGTGACCACGCCCCAGCCGGCCACGTCGCAGAGCGTGCCGGCCGCCACGTCGCGGTCCAAGCGCTGCCAGGCCAGGGGCTGCACGGCGGGGCCCAGCTCGGCCTTCTCTGACAGCTATACGGGAAGGGGCGGGAGCGGGGGTCAGGGCGGGGGGGCAGCGGGGGTCGCGTGCGGCAGGTGGGACTGAGGCTGGGCTCGGCAGACCTGCAGCAGGAGGAGGTCGTGGTCGATTGTGTCGGGCCGGCTGTCTGGGTGGGGCACTGCGCGGAGCACGTCGTACAGGCGCTTGGAGGGCTCGGGCTGCGACAGGGAGTGTGCGCCCAGGAGCACCTGCAGCTTCCCGTCGGCCCTGGGCGTGGGGGGGTCCACATGAGAACCGCGTCACCCCCCCCC
>NC_064816.1:337131-341219 GCF_023721935.1 Panthera uncia | reverse complement strand
AGGGGGGGGGGGCAGGCCTGGAGTCCAGTCCGGTCGGAGGTGGGGGGCCCAGCCTGGAGTCCGGTCAGAGGGGGGGGGCAGGCCTGGAGTCCAGTCCGGTGTGGGGGGCAGGCCTGGAGTCCAGTCCGGGCCCACTGGGAGCAGGGGACTCTGGGGCAAATTCGCTAAGTGTGGCTGACCAGACCCAGCAGTCCCGGCCGTTTGCACCAACAACTTGACCCTCACTGGAGGCTGAGCTTGGACTCTGAGAGCTCAGGCTTCATATTCGAAGTTTGGGGAAAATCCTTCCTTTTCAGAGCTTTCCATTCACCTGCTGGAGCCGGGGACACTCCTGCTTGATGCCGGGGGGGGGGGGGGGGGGGCGGCTGACCGCCCTCCAGACTGGTAGGCCCAGGCCCTGTCACTCACCACACGCGGCTGCGCCCAGGAGGACCAGAGTCACCAGGTGCACCAGGCAGGCGGTCATGCTGCTGCTGTGGCCCGAGCGGGGACTCAGGCTGGGGCCCCCAGGCACCGACACTTGTTTGAGCGGGCAAGGGGGCGGGGCTCCCAAGGCTCGCTCTGTTGCGTGGCCGCCGTCCAGCAGGGCGAAGGGGAGCCTGCCTGCTCCGTGCCCACCCTCCACGGGAGCCCCGCACCGAGAGGACAGGCGGCTGGAGGGGACTCTTGCCTCTGTGTCAGGTCCAGGGCTGGTCCCCGTGCGGGCCGCAGACCCTCAGGCGGACCCACTCTCAGCCCCCCGGCCCAGGCTCCCCAGAGTGCCCTTCCCGCCCCCAAGGTTTTGCAACAGCAGCTGGAGGCCACAGTTTGTAAACAACCAACTTCCTCCGTTTTTCTGCCCCTCCCTTCTTTCTCTTCCTCCTCCAACTAAGAGAGGAGGTCCGTGGGGGTGGGAAGGTCACCTGACAGCCCTGTCCCTGTTGGCTCTGGGGCCCAACACCGCAACAAATGGAATGTTAGAAAGGGGGTGTGTCAGACACAAATGACAGAAAAAACAAGTTGAACTGGGTGGGGTCTTCAACAAGGACATTTAAATGGAAAGTTCAGGGACTACTTTCAGGTGTAGCTTGATCCAGGTGCCTGACCGCTATCAGGTGTCTCTGTCTCTAGTTCGTCCTTTCCTCCTTGGTGATTTTTCTCCTCACCAGGCTCCCCTGTTGTGGGCCCAGGGGCCCCAGACTCAGCCCAGTGGCTCAGTGGGCCCCTCCCCCAATTCCCCATCACTCCAGCCAGCTTCTCAAGGCTGCCTCTGGTTAGCTGAGCTTTGATCACATGTCCCTTCCCAAGCCAATCACTGGGAGCAAGGGTTGGCAGGTTCTGATGAGCAGAATGGGTTGCGTGACCCTTTATAAGGTCAGGATGATGGATCGATGTCTCATGAACCCATGGAGGGGGGCAGTGCTGGGAACACAAGGGCGGGACGGGCCTTGGACATCCCCAGTGGGCACATTGCACAGTATTTTCCCTCTACTGCTTTCCTCTTTGCTGTGGACTTTCAGGCACAGATAATAGAAAAAATGTAGCCAGTGTGATTTGTTAGATCGTAACATGTTTCCTTATTGAAATCCGAAACTCGAAACTAAAGCCAGTTAGGCTATGGAGTCCAGGTTATGTAAGAGTTGGAAACTGCAACAAAATTTGAAACGTCTTCAATAAATAACCCTGAACACTCCCCACCCGGTGGCCCAACGAACCAACGACCGCCAGCGTGCCCGGCTAGGTTGGAAGGGTGACTGACCGGCTGACCCCCCGCCAGTGCTTGGGCGGAGCTGTGGGAGGGGAGCACCCCAAGGCAGAGGGAGCCCCAGAGGCCAGAACCGTGCGGCAGAGCCCAGTCCGGTGACCTCCAGTGGGGGGGGGGGGGGGGGGGCAGGGTTCGTGAGGCCGAGGCCCGTGTGGGACCCGAACCCCTCCCCTCACTCCTTCCTGCAGGGAAACCGAGGCTCAGGGAAAGACAGGTGCCCAACGTAGCTGGGACTCAAACCTAGGCTGCCGAGCACAGCTTCACGCCTGTCTGTACCTCGACTTCTTTGCCTGTAAAATGGGGCAGGACTAGGACTCGCCTCAAGGGCCGGATGAGTGAACGGTGGCAGAGACTTGGACCGGTCCCTGTGCCGCGCGAGCAGTGACTCAATCCGGTGACGCTGGGAACCCGGGTGGCAGCTGGCATCCTTTGTGGAGGGTGGGGAAGGTCTTCTTACCCCAGGGCCCCGAATTTGCTGCCGTTTGCAGGCGACACGCTCACGAGACACACTTTCCGGACCACTCTGGGGCCCCCGTTGTACAACCAAGAAACACGCGCATTCTTACGAAAACCAACAGGTTTTTATTGTCACCGTGGGCAGGGCCCAGCCAGCGGCGCCCTTTCTAGAGGGTCCTGCTCGCAGGGTCCCTGGGATGCACCGAGGGGCGGTCGTCCTGGCGACGGATGATGGAGTTGATCCAGTTGGCGAACTGTGCCACCGGAGCGAAGGCGTCTGGGTAGAAGCCGGAGCCACAACTTCCACGGATGAAGGAGTCGATGCCCTGAATCAGCCCGTTGCAGACCAGGGGCCCCCCCGAGTCCCCCTGCGGACACAGACAGGGTCGGAAGGCTGGCCTTCCAGGGCTCTGGCCGCAGCCCAGGCGGGAGCGGGGGGGGGGGGGGACCCCGGGGGGGGGGACCGGGGTGGGGACCGGGGGACCCGGGTACGTACAAAGCAGATGCCGGCCTGCCGGCGTGGCACCAGCGTGCACACGTTGGAACGGGGGCACAGGGTGGTCACCACGGTCACGTTGAGCTCCTGCAGGATGTTGGGCGGTGGCTGGGTTGTGCCCAGCTGGCCCCAGCCCATGGCCAGGCACTGCACCCCACTGCCCACACCTTCGTTCTGGGCAGGCAGCCTGGCCACCCGCACGTTGGCGTTGATGGTGGCCGACCCATTGAGCTGTGGCGGGTGGAACAGAGAGCGTCACAGGGGGTGGTGGGCCATGACCTTCCCCTCCCCGGGCCTCAGTTTCCCCATCTGTCTAGTGGGAACAGCCGCAGTGGTTCAGAGCATCTCTGGACATGTCTTTGTTTAAATATTTAAAAAAAAATGTTTATTTATTTTTGACAGCAGGAGACAGAGCACGAGCATGAGCATGAGCAGGGGAGGGGCAGAGAGAGAGAGACAGAGACACAGAATCCGAAGCAGCTCCAGGCCCTGAGCTGTCAGCACAGAGCTGACGCGGGGCTTGAACTCACGAACTGTGAGATCACGACCTGAGCTGAAGTCGGACGCTCAACTGACTGAGCCCCTCCAGGTGCCCCCGGCCATGTCTGTATGCAGTGGGTAACCAATAAAAACACTGGGCAACAGCGGTGACACTTCCCTTGTTCTAGAACATTCCCAGAGAATAACCCTAAGTTTGCAAGCAGTGGGGAAGGGAGTCTCCCACCGGCTGAATGTGGGGAATGTCACCCCATGTCACAAAGACAGGAGCAGTCCCCGTGCCTGGCCACACGGATAAGTCTGCCCACGGACAGCGGCTCACAGCCTCCCGCACCTGTGCCCTCAGCAGCCCGCCAGGTGGGATTGGTTTCTCCACGTCACGGGGTGGGGGCTGAGGCACAGAGAGGCGACCTACCCAGCTAGAGCGGGGGTTTGACGCAGGCCCCCCGTTCTGGGCCCCCCAGTCTTCCCGCCTCTGCACCCTCCCCAAGCCTCCTGCCCCCTGGGTGTCCCCTCCCCGCCCAGCCGGCCTTGCACCTGGAGAATCACGATGTCGTTCAGCAGCCTCTGGGGGTCGAAGCCGTTTTCAAAGACCCGCTGGATGGTGAACAGTTGCCTGGTGGGCTCTCGCCGCCGCAGGTCATGTGCCCCCAGCACTGCCACCACCGACCGGAAGTTCCTGCAGCAAGGAAGAGGCAGGAGGTGATTCGAGGCGGCCCTGGTGGTTGGGACCGCGGAGAGACCCCGAGCTCAGCTGTGACCCCCACCCAGGAGGGCCTGGCCTGTCCCCGCCAGCCCAGGAGGGCCTGGCCTGAACCCCCCCCCAGCCCAGGAGGGCCCAGCCTGTCCCCCCCAGCCCAGGAGGGCCCGGCCTGACCCCCCCAGCCCAGGAGG
>NC_064816.1:335985-337121 GCF_023721935.1 Panthera uncia | reverse complement strand
CCCCAGCCCAGGAGGGCCCGGCCTGACCCCCCCAGCCCAGGAGGGCCTAGCCTGGCAGGTGCGCTAATGCGGCCCCGCCCCTGGGAGGTCTCACTTCCTTCCCGTTAGATACACGCGGCAACGGGGCTGTGAGAAAGGGAGGCGTGAGCTGGGGTGACTCACAGGCCGTCCACGCAGTGGGCAGCCGACATGACGAAGTTCGGGGCGATGAGTGTGCCACCACAGAAGTGGCCTCCACGCAGCTGCAGAGACACCATGAAGGGCCATGCGTGGGGCCGGGCCGGGCGGCCGCCCACGATCTCCGAGGCCAGTGCAGGGCCTGAGGACACACGGGGGGAGGGGGGTGAGTCCCGTGCAGGAGCCCCGGCCCGCGGCCGATGCATCCAGATGAGGAAACTGAGGCACGGGGAGGGGGGGGTGCCTGCCACCACCCTACCACCCCGCCAGAGCACAGCTCTTTAGACATAGTGGCTTCGGGGTCCCCAGAGGGTTCGCACCCCAGCTCCGGGCTCCCGTGCCGGCCTCGCCACCCACAGCCTCACTGTCCTGCTCTGGAAACAGGCCTGCTCATCATGGTGGTCCCCTTCCCACGAGGATGAGGGGCCACGAGGGCCCAGGACAAGCGGAGAGGCCAAGATGCCCGGGGACAGACAGACGGACAGACACGTGGCCGCACTCACCACCCAGCAGCATGGCCAGCAGCACGGGGGCGAGGGCAGGGCCGGTGGATCTGCGGCTTGGGGTCATGGTCGGGCTGGGGCTCTGGCGTCTCTGACCCCTGTGCCCACCTGCCCCTCTTATAGCCCCCATCCCCGGAGGCCGTTGCCCTTGCCCCACGGTGGGGCCAGGTGTCCCCACTTCCTCTTCCCCGCCCAGGGTTGGGGGGGTGCAAGGGGCCGGGGTTGGCTCCGCAGGGTCACTGGATGCGTCCCACGGCCAGGGCTGCACAATTAAATGGGAAGGTCAGATACGCAATGTCTTTCAGTAGAAGTGTACCCCCAGTTCCGCACAGGACCCCCCCCCGCCCCGCCACGAAGTGAGTCCTCGCTTCCCTGACACTCACATTGACCTGGGCGTCCTGTGTTTTTACTGAATCTGGCACCCTAGGCCCAGAGGACACTGGCTGGGGGGGGGGG
>NC_064816.1:275033-335885 GCF_023721935.1 Panthera uncia | reverse complement strand
CCCCCCCCCCCCCCCCCCCCCGCCGAGCCTGGCCTGGCCAGTGCCCTGGCCCCAGCTGGGCCTGACCTCCAGTTAGCCGGAGTGCTCTGCCCAGGGGCAGCCGAGGGTCCCCAGGGCCCAGCCCCCTCCCCCGTGACCCGTTTCACTTCCCGCCTCCCCCGGGATGCTCCAACGGCCGCTGTCGCAATAGGCAACGTCCTCGGGGTTCGGGGCTCGGGCAGGGTGCGGGGAGGGAGCCAACGGACCTGCTGTGGGAATGGGCGGGCCGGGGCCCCAGGGACGCCCAGAGCCGGCGCCTCGGCTGGGGCCCAGTTGGTCCCCGGGCTCCCTCACCCTGTGGCCACAGGCGAGCCAACCCCACGGTCCCCAGCGATGAGGGTGACGGCCCTGCCCTCCGGAGCCCTGCACACAGCGGGTGCTTGGCACCTGCCCTTTCTCCCTGCCTTGGCCTGAGGCACAACCCTCCTGTCCCCGTGGCAGGGTCCCCCCCACCCACAGAGCACTTAGCAAGCCCGCGCTTGTAGTCTGGGGATGGGGGAGGAGGACGTGGCTCTGGCAGGGAGAGCAGATTTAACCAAAGCTGCCTCTATCGAGCGCCACCTGTATACTAGGTTCATCCGTGTCGTGGTGGTTACGTGTTGACTCTGGGCTCGTTCCCTAGTGTGGCCACTTGCCCACCGCACCAGCCCCGGCCACCGACTCGACCCCTCCCCGCCTCCGTGTCCTCGCCCATCAGATGGAGGTCTGAACACTAGGCTCCATCTGAGGCCGGACGCAGGGATGAAATGAAGGTTTGCAGAGTCCGCAGCTGAGAAAGTGCCGTCCTTGAGGGCCTGTTAGCCATTAACCGCCATCAGGAGGGCAGGGTGCTGCTGGCCTGGAGGGCTGCAGGCTGGGAAGCTTCTAATTCGAGATCACAGGGGTGGTGACCGGGTGCGGTGCCCGCACGACAGGCACTGGGTTCACGAGGCGGCCCCTGTATTGTTCCTGTGGTTTTGTGGCTGCCTGAATCTGCACCACCCCAGCCAAGCTCTGGCAAAGCCACCCGAAGCCCCGGTCCTCGCCTCCCCGCCGGGCTCTCGTCTTTGCCTTGTGCAGACCGATCCTGGCCAGCTTCACACGCCTGAGCCCATGGGAAACACCGGGGGCCGCATTTTCTGGGTCTTTCTGTTCCCAGCAATGAGCTCAGTCGACATCCCCTCCAACAAGCCTCGTTCACTCCCATCTCTGGGCACCAAAGGCCCCTCTGGGCTTTTTATAGGAACCGCTTCCCTGCCTTGGGCTCCTGGGAAATTCGGGAAATTCCTGGCCTCCTCCGATGCTCACCAGCATACATTTCCTGGGGTTTGGCAACGATTTGTTCCTGGCACCGCGGCTGTGAACCGTGGCAGCTCCTCCCCTGGGGTGGTTGGAGAGAGGGCCGGCCCAGAGTTCTCGCTCTTCTTGAATTTTTATGCTGCCACCAGGTGGCAGCAGAGTAAATCAATAAGGAAAGGGCTGCCTTCCAATTCTGTGTCCCCTCAGCGGGTAGGCTCCTCTCTGAGCCTTAATGGCCTCATCGCTACGACCAGTCTCCTGCTCCACAGCTGGCCGATGACCTTCATCTCTTCCTGCCTCAGACCTCGCCTCCAGGCCCACCCTACTTCCTTTCCGCGGCCCTGCATGCCACCCCCTCCCCGACCCGCTCTCCTCCTCTGCCCCCCTGCCTTGCTGCCTTCCAGCCGCACCGAACAGCCTGGCAACCCTCCTGAGAGTCCTGTTCGTGCGGGGCACTCAGCCCAGGCATCACCACCTCCTCCAGGAAGCTTCCCTAATAACCCCTGTGCCGCCCCCGCTTGGATCAAGAGCCCCCCAGGCCCCGGGCACTCCATGTTATCACGGCCTGGTCCTCAAGCAGTCCCCGAGCTGGGAGACGGATGCAGGGGTGGGCACAGTGTCACCGTCCCTGAGGGCCAGGGTGGGGCTCCTTGGACAGCTCTGGGAAATGCCTCGGGTGACTCCAGACAAGGAAACTGAGGCACAGAGATGGGCATCGACTTAACCAGGGTCGCCCGGGCAGGGCTGGATTAAAACCCACATCTGTGTGCGTCCAGGCAGGGAGACCACTGTGACCTGGGCCCTCTACTGATCTCCAGGCCTCTCCCTAGCCCCCCAGCCCGAGTTTGGGGCTCAGACGAGCAGCCCTCGGCCCTCTCCCCACGCGGGAAGGACAGACAGGAACCCGGGGCTCCTGAGAGCCCCGTAGGGGTGGGCGGTGCAAAGGGCCGTCTGTGGGCCCAGGCGTGGAAGAAGAAGTCCCTTTCTGAGGCCACCCTGTGTCCAAGCTCCCACCTCAGGGCTCGCTGGCCTCATGCTTGGGGCCCCCGTGGGAGGGGGCGGCCCTCCCCCCTGCACTGCTCGGCACAGCCCCAGTTTAGCCCCTGTACGTATGGGAGGCGGGAGCAAAGAAGTTGGAGCGCTCCTGGGAAGTTCATTCCTGGACCACGGCGGGTAGCGGCTGCTGAGTCCCCCAGGCGGGGAGGGAACCGGTCGGTCAGTCACCCAGGCTGGGCGAGGTGGCCAGGATGTGACTACATCAGGGAAAGGGGGCTGGGAGTGGTCTTGCGCCACTTAGGGGTGAAACGTGTTGAGTCTGGAATTTTCTTTAGGACACGTGGACAAGAGACAGGGCCACGCCAGAGGGGAGCAGGTGTTTACTGGCCTCCTACTGTATACCTGGACCCCTGGATTCTGGGTGTGGCTGCCAGAAAACACTGGACTGGTCACCCACACCTGCCCGCGAGGTGGGAGAGGCCCCAGACCCACGAAGGCTGTGGGGGTGAGGCCGCTCCACACGTCAGCCCGCTGAAGCCCCCACCCCCCTGCCTTCCCCTGGGCCTCTCGTGAGTTCCTCCAGCCATGGGACCGAGGCCCCAGGTGCTGCGAGCCAGGTGGGCATGGCCACAGCAGATGCCGGAGCTGTGACACGCACACGTTCCGTGGCCACAGTGCCTTTGGGCTCCTGTACAACCTGAGCAAGGTGCCAGAATCCCCCACCACGGCCAGGCGCCGGGTGCCATGGGCCCCCGCGACCTGGGCATAGAGGGTGGCCGGAGGTCCATCTGGGGCCGAGTGCTGGCAGGAAGTACCTCCTCCAGGGACCCTGCCACGTGGAGCCCCTCTTTGTAACATTTGTCACTGGCACACTAATTCACTTACAAAACCAACCGTATTCTTGGTCCTGTGCTGGCCCTGGGGTCCTGCCTCTGCCCAGGTGCCTGATTTTCAGGGTGGCAGGGCTGGGAGGAGGTGGAGGGAAGGTATAGTCGAAGGAAGTATGGCCTGATGGTCAACGTAACCCAGAGGAGGTCAGAGTCGCACCAAGTAGAGTGAGGGTGACACCAAGACTTGGGTGAGGTATCCGGGGGCGGCCAGGGCAAGGCTGGGAGGTGGGGCTGGGGGCGGGGTCCCATGTGTCCAAAGGGCAATTCTGGGCTCCCCTGGGTGGCTCTCTCCCCACCAAGCCTGCTGTATGCCAGGCTGTGTCCCCGCATCTGCACAGGGCTTTGTATACAGTAGGCGCTCCATAAATGTTTACTGCAGGATGAATGACAGAGATCCCACTGGCCTGCTGGCTCTGCCCACCTGCCTATAGGAGGGGAATGTCTTTGAGCTTCTGCTCTGGGTCCTGGACTGTAGTTGATTTCAAACAGGTGAGTGACGCTGACCTTGGCCGGATGGGCTGGGGGTCTATAGGTGGAGGGCCCGGGCACCGCACTCACCAGGATGGAGTTTCTGAGGGACCGGGGTGCCCATCCCTTGACACCCCCCCCCACTCACTGGTGCCCCCTGTCCTGTGAGACCCAAAGCACAGCCCCCTCGGTGACCCCCCACAGCCTCCCCAGGGCGTCCTGACAGCCTGCTCTGCACCCTTGGCCCTGAGTTGCCAACAAGAGGGACACTGGGGCCTGAGGTCAGGACACCCGTGAGCCCAGCCCTCCCGGAGCCTTGTCCCGATACCAGGGGTGGGGAGCGGCTCAGGCTGCAGAGCAGGGCAAGTGCATCGCCCAGTTTGGAATGGGGTGACCCAGGGCAGGGTCGCCTGCACGCACTCATGGGTCCCCAGGCAGTGGGCAGTGGGCAGCACGGAGCTTGGGTGGATGCCCGCCAAGGAGGGCCGTGAGTGGGGCTCAGCTTTGTGCCCACCCATGGTCTCTGGGGGGTGGGGCGGGCAGAGCCACGGTGCGACCTCGACCCTGGCGCATGGCCTCTCCGAGTCTGTGTCCCCATCTGCACAATGGGTGTCCTGTGGCTTACAGCACAGGGGGCTGCGGTCTGCTGGTGGAAGGGGGCCGGGCCTGGCAGGCAGCCACTGCTGGGGCCAGAGAGCCTGGCAGCTGGGATCCTTGCTGTTTCAGAAGGTTCCCTGGGGACGGTGGCACCCGGTCTGGAAGGCCAGGGAGGTTTCTAAGAAGGATGGCGGGGGTGGGGGGGGGAAAGCCGGTGAGGCGACCCATTTTGCAGATGAACAAACTGAGTCATGGAACATCTTCATCAGGATGAGGGCTCTGGAGGGCCTCTGCCTCCTGCCCCTCCTCTGGCCCTTACATCATTCACCTGCCCCCGCGTGTCCCCCCCCCCCCCAGACCCACACACACTCACTGAGCACTTGCTGTGCCGGCCAAGGCTCAGGAGCTCATGGCTTGCATGGAACTTGCCCGTTTTACAGGTGGGGAAACAGTCGAATGGCCCAGAGACCCCCCATTCTCTCTTCTTCCCCTCCCCTTGGGGCACGCATCCCAAGGGGCAGACAGAGTCCTGGTCTGGTCCTGCCTCGGTGTCCCCATTTCACTGGCTGGCTTGAGTGGACGCTCCCCCAGAATCAGCAGCGCCCAGACAGACAGATGGACGTGTGGCCCGACGCACTGCCAGTGAGACGGGTGCGAGGGCAGAGCCACGGGGTAGGTGGCTGTGGGCCGTGGTTGGGCAGGGGCTCCAGGGTCACCCCGCCTGCCACCCTTTCTGCCCCCTCCCCAGCTGGGGAGGCCGTTGGGGCGGTCCCACACCTGGGCTGCTGTCCTCACATCCTCCTCGCATCTTTGGGGCCACAGGGAGCCTGGGGTCAGAAGCACAGTCCGCGGAGCATGCAGGGGCTGGGCCCAGGGGTCCTGACTCCAAGAGGCATCTCTCAGACGCCCTGCACCCCTTCCCTCTCAGGGTCCCTGCGGCCCCAGCAAGGCAGAATGTGGCCTGCATGTCTAGGGACTGGGGTGAGCCCCACTCAGGTGGGTGGGGGAGGGCACAGAGCCGTGTGCCCTCCTGAGACCCCCAGAAACATCTCTGCCACCTTACCCATTACAGATTCGCTTTTCCTTCGCAGGCAGGGGCTCTTTCCTGGGGTGATTCTGCCCCAGGGGACCCCTGGGCAATGTCTGTGGTTATCACGGGGTCGGGGGGGCTCCCGGCATCGAGGGGGTGGGGTTCAGGGATTCCGTTCCATCCCACAGCGTCCAGGACGCCCCCACAGAGAACACTCCGGGGGCTGCAGGGCCCAGAGGGAGAAGCCAGGCAAGAAGGAGATATTAGGGCTTATTTATAAATATTCATTATTATGAAAAGCACAAACGTACAGAAACAGAGAGAGAAGAGCTCACCAGACTTGGGGACCAAAAAAATGCTTTTTAACGTTTCATTTTGAAATGGTTTCAAGCTCACAGAAGTCCCCAGAATTCCCAGGTTTGCCACCCCCAGCTTCCCTGGAAACGCGGCCGGAGTGAAGGCTGGTTCCGATCGGCTCCTCGTGGATCTCCTGCAGCTCGGGCACCGTTCCCCGTCTGGTCCTGGTGTCTCCTCCGCGCGGGACGGCCCACAGCCTTTCCTGTCCCTTGTGATGCGGCAGGAGTCCCACGGGCGGGTGGCCGCGTCCCCCCCCGGGCACCACCTCCCCGTCCGGGGGCGACCATCAACTTACTGCTGACGGTACTGACCTTGGGGCTTTCCCCTCGGAACGCATGCAGCCTGTTTCTGGAATGTTCGCCCCCGGGTCTGCTGCCCACAGCAAGCAGGGCTGGTTCCCCTCCTCCTGTCCTCCTGCAGACATCGGCTGAACCCTTACATCGGTCCAGCCACCTCGGGGCGCCCCCCTCACCAGTATGCGCTCCGTGTGCCCCCGGGCCCGCCGGTGCCCCTGCGGCCAGCCGCCTGGGTCCTCCACCCCCACCCGTGAAGTGGGCAGGGATGGGCTGGCTGGTTGTTTGGAAAGTGCTCCGCCCACGGGGAGGGTGAGGGAAGCGGGGGGCGCTGCCTGTCACCGTCACCACCACCGGCACCTGTCGCCATCACTGTCACCACCTGTCACCATCACCACCACCCGTCACTGCCACCTATCGCTATCATCACCACCCCCACCGTCGTCCCCTCCCTTCCCGGCAGGTCACACGGCCCCTCCGCATTCCCAGGCTCTCCTGGGAGTAGACATGCACCTGCTGCCTGGGCTCAAATTCTGCTGGGCTTTGTGATTCTGGGCTGGAAATACCGCCTCTTGAGCCTCAGTTTCCCCACCTGCTAAGTGGGAACGATGAGAACAGCCCTCCCCCACAGGCCTTCAATTACCCGATACAAGTAGGAGTGTAGCAGGGATGAGGGACAAACACAACGTGTCCGCCGCGCGCACGCGCGCGTCCCTCAGGTGCAGCCACCGTGCACGCGCACGCGCACTGATGACCGCGCCCCCGAGCACGCGCACGTCCCTCGGCCGCGAGCAGGGGCGAGGCGCCCACCCCCGCCGCCCCGCGGACGGACCCCGGACACGCGACGACGCTCAGGAAGGGAACCCGACACGAGAGGCCACGCGGGGTGTGAGTCCGCGTGCGCGAAACGTCCAGAACGGGCTCATCCAGGGACGGGAAGGGGGCTCGCGGGGGCAGGGGGCTGCGGGGGGTTTGCTGGGGGAGGTGATGGCTGATGGGGCTGGCGGGGGGGGGGGGGGGGGCGACTGGTGGTGGAGACGGGGCTTCCTTTTGGCGGGGGTGGTGGAATGTTCTGGAATCAGAGGTGGTGGTTGCACAACTTTGTGAATGTACCATATGCCACGGAATCGTTAAATGGATCAGCTCTACGGAACGTGAAGTGCAATTAAATAAAACTTAAGAAAAAAAAAAAGACAGAGAACTGCCGGAAAGCGGGCGGGCCGGGGCCCTCGTGACCCCCTCCAAGTGCTCTGCTCTGGGTGTGCAGCACCCGGAGACCTGGGGGGCGGGCAGGCGACCGCGGGGCCAGGGGCTGCCTGGAGGCGGAGGCGTGGCGTGAGGCGGTGTGGAGCCCTGGGGGCTCCTCCAAGGGGCTGGGCGGGCGGGCGGAGGGGAAGTGGGGCCTGGAAGCTGCGGCCTCGGCCCCTCCGGCACCAACTGTGGGTGACGCAACAGGCAACGGCCGAGGGCTGGGCCGGGTGGCCGGTGGGGGCCGGCGGGACCCGAGCGAACGCCCCAGCGTCCAGGGAAAGTGCGGGAGGCTCAGCCTGTAGTGTCTCTGTGTCCCTCTGTCTTCCCTCCCGGGTGCGTCCGTGTGGGGCCCCCGCCTCCTCAGCCTCAGTTCCCCTTCTGAACAATGGGCGGGCAGCGAAGGACCTCTTTTGGGTCCAGGCGGGGCCCCTGAACCAATCTAGCGTCGTGCACCCTGACATTCCTCTCTGGGCCTCAGCCTCTCCATCTGCCAAGTGGGTTAATGGCAACTCGACTAACGTTGGTGGCCAGTCTGGGTGAGCACTGGGGGCTTCTGGGGGTGCTGGGCGGCATTGGGACACCCCCGGGGGCAGGGCTGGGGGCTGGGAGACGGCTCCGGGCAGAGGGCTGGCCCCCGCGGGCCCCTCTCCTCACGATCGAGTTGGAGAATAAGCACGGAGCCCCCACGCAGCTGCTGGGAGAGGACAGAGCCCCGGGGTTTGAGGCCCGTGTTTGCCTCAGACCCCAGGCGATCTGTGGTGACCTCGGGTCGGCAGCGCTAACAGTTGTCCGGACACAGCGTTACCCAGATCCTGGCCCCGCCGGGCGCTCGCCGGTGCGTTGCTGCTCTTTATTCTTCATTTTTAAATTTTACTTCCACCCTCGTAAGGTTCAAGGTCGAAAAAACGTGTAAACAGTCCCTGCTGGAAAGACGGGGGTCACCGTGCAATCCGCGCCCCTCTGCCCACCTCACCCCGCATGCTCGCGGGCTTCCTGGTTGGTGCTTCGAGCAGCCGGCGACAGGTGTCCCCCGCCACACACACTGCTCTCCGCTGTCCCATGAAGACCCCTCAGGGCAGTGGCCCGAGGACTCCGTACCTTCCACGCGGCTGTGGCTCCCCCGGTGGCCTCCTGCTGGGAACACGGACTGTTTGCAGCGGGAAGATGCCTCGTCGCCCGCCCAGGGGGACGCCCGCACCGTTCTCAGCAGCTTTGTGTCTGTGTCCTCGTCAAAAGACAGGGTCTCCGGGGAGGTTGCTCAGTCTCTCGTGCAAACCAGTGAGGGTGAGGGTGTCCCCACGTCGTCGAGAGACTTTTGTGTTTCTCTGCTCTGAACGGTCTGCTTACAGCCTCTACCTGTACGATCGACTGGGCTGTTGTTATTGGCTTTAGGCACTCTTTATATATGAGCTTCACTGTCATATTTTATTATATGTTATGAAGTATACATGTTGTAGACATATAGTGATTTATAATAAATATGTATGATCTATTTCAATAGAATTTTATTTAGCTTAAGAAACTATAATACATGGTATATAATTATTTTCACATTTGAATATTTTAATATGAGTAATATTTATGCTTTAGGTCTTTCTACGTGGCGCACATCAGCCTCCTGTGACTCAAGTGGCAAAGAGTCTATCACCAGTTTCTCGTGTGTCTTTTGACCTTGCTGTACAATATATTCTCCGCACAAACGAGAGATGGTCCAGGGGAATCTGACTTGGGATCAAAGCTCACGTTGGCTGTGTGTCTGCAGGCGAGTTGCCCAACCTCTCTGAGCCGTGGTGGCCCCTCCCTCTGTCTGCTGGAGAGAACAGCCCCTGCCTCTCAGGACTGCGAGAGAATTCAGTGAACACAGGCCCCTCGGGGTGGAGACCACACTGCCAGTTAGCGTCCATGAACTCCTGCTGCCAGCCCCGCCCGCCCAGCAAAGCAGCAATCGGTGTCGTCGCTTCTTAATGTTTATTACTTATTTTCTGAGAGAGAGCATGAGCAGGGGAGGGACAGAGAGAGGGACACAGAGTCGGAAGCAGGCTCCAGGCTCCGAGCTGTCGTCACAGACCCCGACGCGGGGCTCAAACCCACAGACTGTGAGATCTTGACTTGAGCCGCGACACTTAACTGACCGAGCCCCCCAGGCGCCTCGGGAATCACTTATTAGGGTCACAGCCACGGGGTCAAGGGCAGGGAGGCCCAGTGGTGTGCTGGGCACACGAAGGGCCAAGGATAGAGGCACAGTGTGGGAGGTGGGGCCGGTGATGGTCAGCTGGGCCCCAGAGGAGGTCACAGCACCCCCAGGCTTGTCTGCTCTGATGGGGGCTGAGAACAGAATCTAGCCTGGGAAGAGACCACTCCAGCGAAGACATCAGGGCTCCTGCCACAAGGCCCCAGGGAGAAAGAGGCTGTGCCATGTGCCAGGCCGTTCCAGACAAGATCCCCACCCCCCATCTCCCTGGACAGGTAGCAGGAGACTCAGGCCAGCCCCCTGGCTCCACCTCAGATCTACCCACCTGGCAGCTGCTCTGACAACTTGAGCCTTTCTCCTGCGACCCACCAATCTTGTTCCAACCCCAGGGCCTTTGCACATGCTGTTCCATCTCTGCATGCTTCTCCCCCCTCTTTTCCTGATGAACTCCTACTTGACGTTCGGGTCCCAGATGCCTCCAGGAATTTTCTGATGCTCGTGGGCCGGGTCAGGAGGCACGCCCCCAAAGAGAATCACAACGTCCTGTGCACATCTCTATTTTTTTTGATTACTTTTTGTTTGTTTGGCACCCCAAGTGGGCACAAACCCACAACCCCTGGCACACCCCTATCTTCACACATGTCTGGCCCCCCCCGCCCACAGGGTCTGGGAGCACCACAGGGCAGGTCCTTCTCCGTCCTGTCCCTCGTCGTCTCCAGCCCCACCCACGGGGCTTGGCACGTGGTGTTTAATAAATGCTGTTTCCCACACTGTTAAGATGCTCAAATGTTTGAGACATCTAATTCCAATTCCACACTCGGTCCTGGGGCCTCATCCTGGATGTCCCCCGCCCTGCTGCCGGCTTCCCCCCAGGCGGTCTGCGGGGGCCTTCGTGAGGCTGACTGGACATGAAGTCAGGAGAGGGGAGAACTGCAGACCAGGGCCCGAAGGGGCCCAGCCGGGGCCAGTGCGGCCACAGCACACGTTTCGGTCTGTACAGTGATTCGGGTTCAAATCCCAGCTCTCAGTAGTAGTAACCTGCCGCGGGATCCTGGCCAAGTCACTTTAGCTCTGCACCTCGGTCCCTCTGCCACAGAAAACGAAGAGTCAGTCGGTTCCAAACCCAGTGGGTCTGTGATGGTGGGAGAGAGCAGGGTGCTTTCTCCAGGAAGCGGGTGACCTGGGAAGAGGGTGGACAGACGTCCCAGAGACCACCTCCCCATCTGGGCGAAGGGGGCGCTGCGAGCAAGGGGAGCCGGTGCCCCGCGGGGTCAGCAGACCCTGAACAGGCTTGCTGGCCTCTGAGTGAGACGGGTGTCTCCAAGGGCCATCAGGCCTTATCTTCTGGGAAAGCCTGGCCTTCAGTCCTCGAGGCCGGTCGTCTGCAAATCTCAAGGGAAAGGGGTTAGTTCTGCCACAAACCCAGGGCTTCGGGCGGCAAGCGGGATGCACACGCTGGGAGCAAGTCCACCCGTGGGGCGTTGATGGACCCACGAAGGTGGTCCTGAGGGTAAACCAAGGCACGGAAGGCACCGGGCTCCCCGGGAAACACAGATAAAAGCGGAATACCCTTCCTGCATAACAAGTGGCAGAAAATGCCAGAACGGCCAGTGTCAGCAAAGACGTGGGGACACGGGCAGTGCTCAGTTCTGCGGGGGGGGAGGGCAGGTGGGCCCGGCTGCTGTGACCGCCCCGGAGAGGCTTCTGCAGGGAAACACGCACAAAACAGCTCATCGTCATTCCGTCGTGACAGAACATCTGGAAACGTGTCTGCCGGCAGAAGGCTGGATAACTGGACCGTGTGACCAGGCCCCGGACGGTGGGCCCCACACAGGGGCGCCTGTCTCTCTTAGCCCTGTCCCCCAGCCCCCTCCCCCGGGCACTGATCCCCCCTCCCCCTGCACCTCCCCATGGCGCCCCAGCATCGGTCCCTGGCCCCCCCTACCACTGACCCCTCTCCCCCCTCCACCCCCCTACCCCACCCTGCCCTGCCTCCCCTCTTCACTGCCCTTCCCACCTCTGCCCGGGGACCAGCGCCACACCTCGTGGCCCCCCCAGCAGCAGGGCCAGGACCTGAAGGCTTCGGGGCAAAGTGGAGACACCAGGCTGGGGGCCTCGACCTCAGCCCCCACCCTGGGAAGAGGCTTGCAGGGCAGGCAGGAAAACCGGCCCCAGGGGACACCCGCTCGCCCTCCAGGTCGCCCTCCACATCGCAGGCAGCACAGGGTGGGCTGGGGGTGGCTGGGGAGGGCAGCGGGACCCAGGCACCCCCCACCCCCTGCAGGGGGCCAGCCCCTCCCAGCAGGAAACAGGAAGTTGCCCAAGGCCTCCACCACCAACCGCTCCCAGGGCCTGCCTGGACTCCGGCAACGGCCCCGTTCTGTGCCTCAGTTTCCCCCTCCGTAAAGCGAGCCACAGCTCCAGGTTTGGGTGAGGGTGATGTTAACTAACCGTTGCTGAGGCCCAGCGCGCGGCACGCCTGAAGCAGACACCCAGCATGGTAACAAAATGGTGAGCGCCACTCACGACGCGGGCTTAGGCCTCAGTTTCCCCAGCCTGCGTGCTGGAGAACCCCACGTGCCGGCTGGGCCTGTGCAGGCAGCAGACCGGGGACTGGGTCCTGCTGGCTTCGGGGAGTATGTGTCACTCCCCTGCTTTCCCGAGAGGCCCACGGGGATCTCATTCACACGTCATTCATTTTCCCCTTTAAAGCGCACACTTCAACGGCTTTTAGTGTCTTCACAGGGGCGTGCGCCCCCGCCCCCACGATTAGGGGTAAAACAACCCATCATCCCAAAAAGAACACCCCCCACCCCTGCCGACCACTAGTGATCACTCCCCAGCCCCCAGCCCCACGAGCCTCTTCTCGTCTGTGGATGAGCCCCTTCCGGATGTTTCACACACGGGGGATCACACGCTGTGTGGTCAGCTTTTCGTGACCAGCTTTTCACTTTTTAACCTGTGAGAACTTGGGTGGGTCCCTCACCTGCCCGCAGTCGGGGCATCTGTCAAGTGGGTGGGAGTGGCCGTGGGGCCGCCGAGCTGGGTGGCGCTGGAGAAGTGGCCTCGCCGTCCCATCTTTGGAGCAGGGCCTTCCGAGCTGCGACACCCAGGACGGGGGCAAGAGAGAGGGACCACGGACAGGGAAGGACGAGGCTGGGTTGCAGAATGCACACGGAACTCTCACAAGTCAACAAAAAAACAGCCCGGTTTAGAAACGGGCAAAGAAGCTGAACAGACACTTCCCCTAGAAAGTAACCAAAGGCCAAGAAGCCATGAAAAGATGCACAAAGTTATCAGTCATTAGGGAAACGCAAACCAAAGCCACAATGAGACACCACTGCATATCCACCGGGACAGCTCGACTGAAGGACAGAAAAATACCAAGTGTCATCAGGGATGTGGGCAAATCGGGACCACTGAGATGGGGCAGCCGCTGCGGAGAACAGTCTGGTGGTGCTTCCTCAGAAAGTTCCACGCAGCAACCATTTCTAGGCGCGTGTCCGAAAGAGCAGGGGACGGGGGGGGGGGGGGGGGGGGGGGGGGGGGCCAAGGGGGGGCCCCGATAAGCACGCACGACGTTCACAGCGGCCTGATGCACAGCAACCGAGACGCAAATGTCCATCGACGTGTGAACGTATACCCATCACACGTCTTCTGCGCACGCGCACGTCCACAGAAGACCGGGTCCACCGCGCACGCGCACGCCCCTCAGGTGCGTCCACCGCGCACGCGCACGTCCACAGACGACCGTGTCCCCCGCGCACGCGCACATCCCTCGGCCGCGAGCAGGAGCGAGGCGCCCGCACCGCCGCCCCGTGGACGGACCCTGAACACGTGACGCTCAGGGAGGGAACCAGACACGAGAGGCCACACGGGGTGTGAGTCCACGTGTGTGAACGTCCAGAATAGGCCCATCCACGGACAGGAAGGGGGCTTGCGGGGGGGCTGGGGGGCGGGGGCGATGGCTGATGAGGCCGGGGTTACTTTCTGGTGTGATGGAATGTTCTGGAATGAGACAAGGGTGGTGGTTGCACATCTCCGTGAAGATGCTAACAATACCACTGCGTGCTACAGCGTAAGGCAGTAACTTTGTTAATCAAATGCCAGCCCAACTTTTTGAAAGTGGTATTTGTTTCCAAGGTGAAACTCGGGTTTGACAAGGGTGGTGGCCACCCACGCCTCGGGGTTGCCACTTTGTGTCTGGGGCTGTGGAAGGTTCTTCCAGGCTGGTTTTGCTCCCAAAGGCAGATGTGGGGTGGTTTGGGGCTTGGGAGTCAGGGTAGGATGTTGGGGTCCTGGGGGCTTAGGCCCCGCCTTGGTCCTCACCAAGCCACACGGCGCAGCTGCCTAAGTGTCCCCCGCACGTCCCTCAGGCCTGCTTCCCGCTCCCCCCGCTCCCGCCCGCCCACCAGGGTGGCCAGAGCACAGCGGGAGACAGGACGCCATCCCTTCCCTTGGGTGACCTCAGTGTTCCCTCTCAGCAGACCTGCTGCCCCATCTATGCAACAGGGACATGAACAGGCTGCCCCCCCCCCCGCCGCCCAAGAGCTTAACATGGGCAAGTTTCTGAGCAGCATCTGGTGCGCTCAACCCCTCTTTCCCCCTCTAAACTCTCCCATGGCTCCCTCGTGTCCCAGACTCAAGTCCAGACTCCGCAGCTGGGCAGTGTGCCACCACAGCCGAGCCTTGCCCCATCACCACCGGGGGCTCCGATGGGACAAGGACCCCCCCACCCCTGATCCTTAGATTCCCTGACACCCTCTCCCAGACCCCCGAGACACCAGGAGGTTCCCCCGAGACAACGCTTCCCGCTTCTGCCCCCAGAAAGCACCCAGGAGCGATTGCCCCATTTTCTCCTTCTCTTGCTGTTTGTGGACAACTGCCAACACCAGGACTCCCAACCGCTGCCCTGGCTCCGCCCCTGGAGAGCAAACTGAGGCCCACCTCGAGGTCCTGGGAAGGGGGAACAGCCAGCCCGCTCAGGGCAGAGGAAGCGGAGGCCCCAGTGGGGTCGGAACCTTCTGGGTCCCACTCTTCACCACACATAGAATCGTCTTTCAAAACCCATGGAGCTCTTTCTTTCTCAATGTACGTATTGTAAGTAATCTCTACACCCAACATGGGGCACGAACTCACGACCACCCCCCCTCCCGCCCCGCGTCAAGTGGGATGCATGCTCTTCTGAGCCAGCCTGGCGCCCTGGAGCTGTCGCTTGCAAAACAAGAAGGGTCAAGGCGACAAACTGTAGGTGCTCAATTAATGCAGCCTCACCCCTATTCTAATGAGACGCTTACTTCAGGATTGATAGGGTCTGCCCCGCTTCCCAGTGGCTCCCCGGTGACTGTTCAGGGTCAAGTACACAGTGGGTGCTCAGGAGATGATGAATACACCAGCCAAATACAATCCTGTCGTTTGGGGCCTGGCGACCTTGGACGGTGAACGAAGTTCCCAGGGCCTCAGTTTCCCCATTCATAACACCAAGGCTCAGCCAGTCCCTAGCCTACGTGGTTGTGTGTGTTTCGGAGGAAACACCTGTCTACGGCGTCGAGTCGATGCGCGGCCGTACCCGCCACCCCCGCGCCCCGGAGCATCCCGCCGCGCGCCCTGGGAGCCTGGCGAGGGGCCTGGAGGCCCGCAGAGCGGACCCGGCGGGGGCGCCCGGGCCGAGGGTGAGGGGGCCGAGGGCGGGGGGGGGGGGGAGCGGGGACGGTAGGGAAAGCACCCCACCCCCCACCCCGGGCTCTTTTGTCTCCGGACTGCGCCGGCGCTCGGCGCCCTCGCCATGGAAACGCGCGCCGGGGAGCGGCGGGCCCCGGGAGGGGGACGACACGGGGGGAGACCCGGGGAGACACGAGGATAGCCGGGGCCCCAGGGGTCCGGACGCCCAGCCCCCGCCCCCGCCGTCCACGGGGCTCCCGAGGCCGAGCCGGGAGGGGAGGGGGGCGGCGCAGACTCCGGTCCCAGCCCGCCCCTACGGGGGGCCCGAGACCCCCCCCCCCGACTCCCCGGGGCCGAGGGAGCGGGAGCCCTGCGCGCGGCGAGCGCACGCCGGGGGACCGGCCCGGCGAGGAACGCGCGCGGCGCCCCGGACGCGCCGAGACAAAGAGCCCCCGCCCCTCGCGCCGCACGCAGGCCGTGGCGGGCGCGGGGTCTCGGGCCGGGCGGGGCCCCCTCCCCTCCCTGCGCTCCCGCTCGCCGCTCCCCCCGCCCCCGCGGGGGAGGGGCCGCGCTTTGTGCTCGCCGCGCCGCAGCCCCCGCCCCGCGCGCCCGCCGGCTCCGCCCTCCGAGCGCCCGCGCGCCAGGTGAGGGGCCTGCGGGCCGAAGGCCGGGGCCGCACCCCTCTTCCGGCCGCCGGGACCCTCCCTTCCCTCCCCCGCCCCCCGCCGCGGGCCTCCCCACCGTCCAGACGCCGGGGAACGGCCCCCGTCCGGGGACTCCTAAACCAGGCCGGCCCCGCCCTCTGCCGGGCCCCTCCCGACCCCCGATCTGGGGTGTAGGGGTGCCAGGCAGCTGGGTTGTTGGGCAGGGCCGCAGTGCGCGGGGGGGGGGGGGGGGGGCCGCGGGGACACCCCTCTCCCCCAGCCTCAGTTTCCCTGGGCGGTACGGCGCATCTTTGCCCGCCCCTCCCCCGCAGGCGCTGGGCACCGGGTCCCCCCAGGGCTCAGACTGCGCTTCCCCTCCTCCAGCGCGTCTTTGTCCCCTCCAACCACGGCCTGTGGAGCCCGCGGCACCATGATCGCGACCAAGGAGAAGAATAAAACCCCAAAGGACAGCATGACGCTTCTGCCCTGCTTCTACTTCGTGGAGGTGAGGGGGGGGGGGGTGTCCGCACTGATGGGGGCGGGGCAGAGGCCTCTGTGGCACACGCCATCGGGGACCACCACTCTGAAGGACACGGGTGGGCGCATCGAGGGTGCCTGTTGAGGGGGGCTGGGGGGACTCGGGTTCTGCAGGATGAGTAGGAGTTCCAGAGGCACACCCAAAGCAGCAGCCGGGGCAAATGCTGGGGAGTGGGACCTCCAGACTGAGGTAGGGGTCAGTGGCTCACCTGGAGGGGCTGGAGCAAGGCGGGGGGTGGGGGGGTGGGGGCACCCATGAAGGGGCTGGGGGGATGCCGGCTCTTCATGCAGCACGTGGGCTGTGCAGCCTGAGGGTCCAAGTTCAAATCCCTCCTCTGTTAAGGGGCCGGTGCCCTTCCCATAAGCACGCTCACAGAACAGGCCTGGCACGCAGTGAGGGCTCTGTGAATGTTCAGAAAAATAAAATGTAATAAACGCAGTCACCGGGCACATACTAAGTGCTGATGATGGCACAGGGTGACATTTACCCATCCTGGGACAGATCCTTCAGCACCTACTAGGACGTTCCTGTAGCCATAGTCTTCCCCACTTGACCTGCCAGGAAAACCCCAGTCTGTTGAGCGGTCCAGGCAGGGCGTGGGTGGAGGCCAGTGGCTCACCCGCAGGCCAGTGGGTCCCTGCGCACAGGCAGAAAAGCCGTTTGTCAAATTTGTATTTAAATCCCCGTTATAGTAGCTTATACCTTCTCAGGGTGTCAACGTCCTTGCCAAGCAGCTCCCTCCCTGCGTCCTCCTCAACCCCCTGCTCTCACCTGGGTCCTTCCAAAACGTGTCCCACACCCACTCAAGTCTGTTAGATCTGTAACCCGTCCCCTTTTAAGACGGGTTTCGGCTCTTGGCTTTTTTCTAGTGGAAATCTTTGCTCACGGCTGACTCCGTCCCTCTTCACTGCCGTGTAGTACTCGAGCCCCGAGTCACCGTCCCCACGGAGCTGGGCCTTCAGGGGCTGCCTGGCCTTTGCCCGTGTCACGCACGTCCCCGTAAGGAAAGCCCTTTGGTCTGCCTCACCTCGAACCAAGAGTGAGCTTATCTGCAGATAACATCCCTGGGGAGCACGCTTGGTGGCTCAGGAAGCGCCCCAAATTCCCCCCCCCCCCCCCCCCCCCCCGCCACCTTCGAGGCCACAGTGTTTTCCTTACCGTCTGCGCCAGCACTGTGTTAGCGGTGTTTGGAGCCTGGCCGGCCCGTGGGACGCAGAGCCATGTGTGTGCCTGCTCTCATCCGCCTTTCCCTTATCGTGAGCCTTACTTCAGCGTGTTTACGCACACGCACACACGCGTTAAGTCCGTGGGCAGGACGTGCTCGTGGATCGTTTTCCTCTGGGCCTGATACGCTGTCAGTGTTCCCGTGCCTGGGTGAGGGTCTGCCTCCAGATGCAAGGACAAGTGGGGTGGCACACAGGGACCCTCTGGGGCTGGTTCCGCCTCCGGCGTGGCCCAGCGGGGAGGAGATGGGGCCGAGGGCCGAATTGGGGAGCCAGGCCGGCGTCACAGCCGTGGCCGCACCGCCTGGGAGCTCGGGGTGCCACGGGGGCATCGTCAGCATCACAGTTCGAAGGACCCTCTTGCCGAAGGAGTTGATGTGATGTGCCCGGGCCCCACCCAAACCCCTGCCCGCAGCCTGGAGTGCCCTGCCCGCCGCGGCCCAGTTGCGCTAACGGCCACGGGGAGGGATTCACGAGCTAGCGTTGACTAAAGGCTGGTACTGTCCGTGTACTTACTCACCCGGTCCTACGTCGAACCTGGGAGGTGGTGACTCTGTCATTCCGTTACCAGCTGGGGAAACTGAGGCACAGGGAAGCAGTGGAGCCAGGATTCAAGCCTGGGCAGGTGGCTGTGAACCCCTCCACTCAGCTGCCTTGGGCCACATTCCTGCATGCAGCTGGCACTCAGTAAGTGCTCTCTGGACTAGAGCCCAGCTCCCGCGGACCCAGCTTCGGCAGTTTCCCTCTGGGGACCCCCCGGCCAGGCCTGGACGAGGCCGAGGTGCCGTCCAAGGCAGGAGTTAACGCGGAGGCCTCTCGTGGGCCCCACCCCTGTCTGTTTCCTCGTCCATCAAATGGAGACAGGCATCTCCTGAGGCAGCCAGCCCCCCCACCCCACCCCAGGCGCCCGCTCACGGTGGTTCCCCCCCCCCCACCGGCGCCCGCCCCAGCCTGGAACCCGCGGGTGTTTGGGTTTGAGACCCTTGGAGCGGAGGAGGGAAGGTGCAGGTCACTGGGAGTCGGCTCTGCCCAGATCTGAGCCCAGTAGCTGCTCGTGGCCCCAGCGAGCCGGAGGCAGGCTGCGATGGGTGCCCGGACGGCGTGCGGGGCGGGCAGGTGGCTGGACGGCCCGGCGGACGGACGGACGGCAGCGTGGGTGGCGGACGGGACCGAGCTCACGTGGTGAGCAGGGCTGGGGTGACGCCGGCCTCCGTGCCCCGCAGCTCCCCATCGTGGCGTCCTCCGTCGTGTCCCTGTACTTCCTGGAGCTGACCGACCTCTTCAAGCCGGCCAAGGTGGGATTCCAGTGCTACGACCGGACGCTCTCCATGCCCTACGTGGAGACCAACGAGGAGCTCATCCCCCTGCTCATGCTCCTCAGCTTGGCCTTCGCCGCCCCTGCGGCCTCGGTGAGTCCCCGGCGCCCGGCGCGGGCCGGCCTGCGGGCACCGCCCTGCGGGGCGCTGGGCTGAGCGCCTGCCTCCTCCCTGTCGGGCAGATCATGGTCGGCGAGGGCATGCTGTACTGCGTGCAGTCCCGGCTGTGGGGCCGCGGCGGGGGCCCGGGCGGCGCCGAGGGCAGCATCAACGCTGGCGGCTGCAACTTCAACTCCTTCCTGCGGCGCACCGTGCGCTTTGTGGGTGAGTAGAGGCCCGCGGTCTGCACGCGGCGGGTGGGCGGGGCGGGGGGGGGGGCGGGGACGACCCGGGGCCCCCGCCAGCTCCCGGCCCTGACCCCGCCGCCCCGCAGGCGTCCACGTGTTCGGCCTGTGTGCCACGGCCCTGGTGACCGACGTCATCCAGCTGGCCACGGGCTACCACGCGCCCTTCTTCCTGACGGTCTGCAAGCCCAACTACACGCTGCTGGGCACGTCGTGTGAGGCCAACCCTTACGTCACACAGGACATCTGCTCCGGCCGCGACGCGCACGCCATCCTGTCTGCGCGGTGAGCTGCCCCCCCCCCCCCCCGCCCGCACATGGCGGGGTCCCGAGGCGCGCGGGGCCGGGCCGGCGGGGCTCACCTGTGGCCTCTTGCAGGAAGACCTTCCCGTCACAGCACGCCACGCTGTCCGCCTTCGCCGCGGTCTACGTGTCGGTGAGTCGGGGCCCGCCCCGAGCCGGCCGCCTGCGGGGAGCCCGCCGCTCTGCTCTGACCCGCTCCGCCCCGCCCCCCCCCCCCCCCAGATGTACTTCAACTCCGTCATCTCGGACACCACCAAGCTGCTCAAGCCCATCCTGGTGTTTGGCTTTGCCATCGCAGCGGGCGTCTGCGGCCTCACCCAGATCACGCAGTACCGCAGCCACCCCGTGGACGTGTACGCGGGCTTCCTCATCGGCGCTGGCATCGCGGCCTACCTGGTGAGGGGGCGGGGGAGGCCCCCGGGGTGGGGGCAGCTCTGGGGGAGCGGGGTTGCCCCCATGGGGAGGTTCTGGGGGCGGGGGGAAGGCCGGGTGGCTGGCGGGGGCGGGGCAGGGGGCGGCGATAGCGGGAAGAGGTGTGAAGGGGGAGGCTGGATGGGGGTGGGGGTGGGGCGCGGTGAGGAGGTCTCCCAGGGAAGGCCGGCCTGGCGAGGTCGGGGGGGGGGGGGGGGGGGGGGGGGGGGGGGCGCCGAAGGGGGAGACCCGGCCCCACCCTGGGGACTCTGATGAGTCTCCTCCCTCGGAACGCCGGAGTCAGAATCTCAGGGGCTCAGACCTGCCGAGTGCGCAGAGCGGGAGCGGCCTGACCGGAACCTGCCCCCGCGGGAAGAGAGCGGGACTCCCCGCTCTGACCGCACGGGGAGGCCAGGCTTCCCGCTTGGACCGCCTCGCAAGCCTGCCGCCGGGGAAAACCCTGGTCCTCAGCCCTCGCCTTGCCCTCAGGCCTGCCACGCGGTCGGCAACTTCCAGGCCCCGACGGCAGAGAAGCCGATGGCGCTGGCCCCCGCCAAGGATGCGCTGCGGGCCCTGACCCAGCGGGGCCACGACTCGGTGTACCAGCAGAACAAGTCCGTGAGCACCGACGAGCTGGGGCCGCCGGGGCGGCTGGACGGCGTGCCCCGGCCCGTAGCCCGAGAGAAGGCCTCGCTGGGCAGCCTGAAGCGGGCCAGCGTGGACGTGGACCTGCTGGCCCCACGCAGCCCCATGGGCAAGGAGAACATGGTCACCTTCAGCCACACGCTGCCCCGCGTCAGCACGCCCTCGCTCGACGACCCTGCTCGCCGCCACATGACCATCCACGTGCCACTCGACGCCTCTCGCTCCAAGCAGCTCATCAGCGAGTGGAAGCAGAAGTCGCTGGAGGGCCGTGGCCTAGGGCTGCCCGATGAGGCCAGCCCCGGGCACCTGCGGGCGCCCGCGGAGCCCATGGCGGAGGAGGAAGAGGAGGAGGAGGAGGAGGAGGAGGAAGAGGAGGAGGAGGAGGAGGAGGAGGAGGGTGAGGAAGGGGGGCCGGCCCCGCCCTCACTCTACCCCACGGTGCAGGCCCGGCCGGGGCTCGGGCCTCGGGTCCTCCTGCCACCGCGGGCCGGGCCGCAGCCGCTGGTGCACATCCCCGAGGAGGGGGCACAGGCGGCTGGCGGCCTGTCTCCCAAGAGCAGCGCCGCCGTGCGGGCCAAGTGGCTCACGATGGCGGAGAAGAGCGGGGCCGCTGTGGCCGTGGCCTCGGCCCAGCCCCGCGTGGCCAACCCGCCGCGGCTGCTGCAGGTGATCGCCATGTCCAAGGCGCCGGGCGGGCCGGGCCCCAAGGTGGCGGAGACCGCCTCGTCCTCCAGCGCCAGCTCCGACTCCTCGCAGTACAGATCGCCCTCGGACCGCGACTCGGCCAGCATCGTCACCATCGACGCGCACGCGCCCCACCACCCCGTGGTCCACCTGTCCTCGGGTAACGGGCCCTGGGAGTGGAAGACGGCGGGGGGCACGGCCAAGGGGGCGGAGGGCGAGGGTGGCTACGAGCTGGGGGACCTGGCCCGCGGCTTCCGCGGTGGGCCCAAGCCGCCAGGTGTGTCCCCCGGCTCGTCCATCAGCGACGTGGACCAAGAGGAGCCGCGCTTTGGGGCCGTGGCCACGGTCAACCTGGCCACGGGCGAGGGGCTGCCCCCACCGGGCATGGCCGACGGGGCCCTGGGCCCGGGCAGCCGTGAGTCAACGCTGAGGCGCAAGGCTGGCGGCCTGGTGCCGGGGGAGCGGGAGGCCACGGGCGAGGCGGAGGCCGAGGGCTACTATCGCAAGATGCAGGCGGCCCGCAGGTTCAAGGACTGAGGGGGAGGGGTGGGTGCCGCATGGGGCGCAGGCGGGGACCGCTGGGCGGGTGGGGGTGGGGGGAAGCACTTCGTGACCGGACAATAAAATGTCGACACCCACTGGAGTCCCGGCTGAGTCACTGTGGTCCAGGGCCCCCACGCACATGAGGGCTGGGGGGGGGGGGGGGGGGGGGGGGGGGGGGGCGGAGGACGGGACACAGATGTCACGCTCGTGGACTGAGGCTCATGCACGCGGATGGCGGGGGTGGGCAGTGGTGTGCGGCCTTCGCCCCTGGGAGGAGACCCTTGCCCCCCGCCCCACACACCTCATCAGCTCCCCCAAACCCCATCCCCGTCAGAAAGGAGAAGGCTAAATTCAGAGGAGGAAACAGCAGTGAAGGCAGAGGCGGAATAAAGAGGGAATCAAGTGCAGGATGCAGAGACATTTATTCAAAGTCCAGCAGACAGACCGGCCAGCCACCCTCTACAACGTGAACAGGAAGAAAGAGCCTACAGAGAAGGTAGGAGTTGTAAAATCGCTTTAATTCGGTTCTCTCTGCATTACAAGCCGTCGGGGCGGGCAGTGGAGTGCCTCGCTCCCGGCACAATACTGAGCCTGTAACTGCGGTTATCAAAATATACATCTGCGTCACCTTTATAAAAAACCACGTTTGCTGCCCCTCGTTTTACAACAGGTATAAAAAATTATAAATATTTACACCCTTGTTCCAACCCCACACGGAAACTCAAGGGTCCAGGCCCGAGGGAGGGGGCTGGCCAGCACGGGGTCTGCTCGCAGGGGCGCCCCTTGGACCCGTGAGTGCAGGACGACGTGTGGGAGACAGTTAAGACTCAGGGGCCGCTGTCCCACCTTCTGGGGCCCCAGCATTAGAGGCAGACAAAAAAACAAACAAAACTTTGGTCCAAAATTTGCAGGAGAAAGGAAACCCTGAAAGTTTACAAGTTTAAGAGCGCTTTTCCCCTGGACAGGGAACAGGTTAGGTGTGAGTAAGGCATCTGGAGGTGGTGGGCAGGGCCGGCCTGGGGCCTCACGGGAAGGGCCGGGGCCCCAGCGGGTCTGTCCTGGAAACTGGATCCTGCCCTGCGACTTAATTACAAGGAATAAAATAAAAAAGGACAGTATGTAAGGTCATAGGTCATACCACGAGGAGGAAACGGAGGTTATACTCATACCATTTTTATCATCTTGCTATATAAAAAGTTACTTAAAACTATTTCTTTTGCATATAAATGAAAAAAGATGAGAATATTTGGTCAACTGGAAATATTGCTAGGCACAGAGGTCTGCAACTGCATCAAAGCATAATACAGAGATTACGGTGAAAACAGAGCTCCGAGCTGAAGGAGGACAGGGCCGGTGCCTCGGGGTCTTGCCCCAAGTTGGGGTCCCGGGGTGGGGGTGGGGAGAATCACACACTTGATTGAACAGATCAGGGGGTGCCGGCTGGTCCCTGTGGCTCGCAGCCTCCTGCTGCGCCAGGCACATGATCCCACGCGGGAGGCCGACCCACCAGCCCCCACACCCCCCCCCCCCCCCCCCCCCCGGGGGCCCCCCGCGGGCGGCGGGTTTTTTGGGAAAAAAAAACCAGGGGGGGGGTGGGGGGGGCCCCCCCCCCCGGGGGGGGGGGGGGGAGGGGGGGGGGGGGGGGGGGGGGGGGGGGGGGGGGGGGGGGGGGGGCGCACTGTCCACTCGTCACCAGGAGCCTGAGGCCGGCACCCCACCTCCCCAGGGTGAGCAAGGTCGATCAGATTTAATTTTTTTAAAAACAGGTAAACTGATTTCTCTTTTAAAAAAATAAAATCTCTGGTCTTTTAAGGTCACTTCAGCTGCTTTTTAAAGTGGCTTTTCTCTGGAATGATGGAAGTTGTGGCCAGGCGCCAGCAGGCCGGTCCCTGGCGGCCCTAGATGGTGGACTTGGAGAAGGACACCCGCAGGTGGTGGTTCTCGCCCAGGTCGTGGTTGTGAAGGTCAATGAGCGCCTGGATGGCCTCCTCCACCGAGCCCATCTGGATCAGGGCCATCTTGCGGTCCTTCCTGAGGGACAGACAGGGCCAGGGGCATTGGGGGGTGGGTCGGGGCATCGGGCAGGGCGGGGAGCTGTGGGGGTGGGGCGGCACTCACTGGAAGAACTTGAACCCCTTGACGATCCCGCCATTGCTGGAAAAGAGGATCTTCAGATCGTCCTCGGACACGGAGGGCCTGCGGGGAGAAGAGGGGTCGGACGCTGGTTCTCGGGGAGGGCCCGGGGGGGCCCCAGGGAGGCCGCAGCCCACACCCTGCACGTACGGGATGTTGGAGAGGTGCAGGGTGGCCGAGGGCGGGAAGATGTTCTGGAAGTTCTTGGAGCCGGGCTTCTTGAAGCGGTGCAGGGGGGAGTTGCCGTAGTCCTTGGTCAGGCCCTGGTCCTCCTGGCCCTCGCGGGGCAGCTGCACGTTCTGGTGCTTGGACAGCGTGATGCGCACCGGCTTCCCGTGCAGCTTGTGGCCGTTGAGGTGGCTCATGGCTGCGGAGGCGGTACGCTCGTGACCCCAGGCCCCACGCCCACGCCCGGCAGCGCCCGCCCGCCCGCCCCGCAGGCCCCGGCCGCTTACCCAGCTGCGCCTGGCTCCCGTCCGCCATCTGCACCAGCGCGTTCTCCTTCTTGTTGAACAAGATCTTCACCCGCTGCACGTCGCCGTACACGCCTTCGAGAGCGCGGGGACAGGGGCGCTGAGCCGCCTGCAGCCCCGCCGCCACCTCCCCCGCCAGCCCCCACGCCCCGCACACCCCTCGCAGGGCTGGCTCTCCCCGAAGGTTTGCTTATTCTGCCTCTGGCACCTGCGTCTAGTCACAGGGAACGGTACCAGGAAACTACCTTCAGCAGAGAGGTCGTAAACTCCAGGAAAGGTCCGCGGCCAAGAACCGGCACTTTAGCATGCTACCAGCACGTTTAACTCTTCGAAAAGCATGCAGGGCAATAAACCATGCGTCTCCCGAGTCAGAATAAATACGCAAACCGAAGGCAAGCCACGTAACGAGGCAGAATGCCCGACTGCAAACTCATAGTACATCTTAGGGCGTAAAAAATAACCTCAACTAAATGAAAACAAGGTAATAAAAGTGTGAACGATAACATACCGAAAAGAATAAAGAGGCTTTGGGGTGTGACTCTCTTTAGAGGACAGCAGAGCAAGGCAGCGAGGGACAGGGAAAGGGAGAGGTCAGGGGGCGAGTTGCCAATCGTCCACCACGAGGAGGCAGCCCCACAGGCGTGCAGGTTGATGGATGATGAAGTTGTCAGGATGTTAATACTCAAGGGCAGGTTGGTTTCCGGAGAGCAGGGTTTGAGGGGGAATTTTGTTTTTATTTGTTTATGTTTTGTTTTGTTTCAAGCAACAACAGGAAGCAGAAGTGCCGTGCAGTCAGTTGGCAAAGAAATTCCGGATCAGGGCAAGAAAAAAAATTGGGAAAGGGGAAGGGGAGAAAAGAAAAAAAGTAGCAAAAAAACACAGGTCAGTAAATATATAAGAAACACGAGTGCTCCATCAGTCCAGATCTACACACATTACAAGTCACAGGTCCACCTCGCAAACACAGGCAGGAAAGCGCCCCCCTCCCCGCAGCGAGCAGCAGGAGGGCGCGGCCGGGACCCCCAGGCGGCAGCCCGGCTCCCAGGGGCCCCGGCCTCCTGCTCGCTGCGGCGGGCGGGCCTCCGAACAACGCTCACACAAGCACAAGGCGGAGCGAGTCTGTTAGTGGAGGCTTCGCTAGGGGCCGGCCGCCCCCGGGCCAGGAAGTCACAGGAGGGGCAGACAGATGAGAGACAGTCTGAAACGCTCGTCAAAGGCGGTCCCATCTTTCCCGAGTGAGGGACCGGGAGCCCTTCTCCGCTCACCCGAGCTCTCTCTGAGCCAAACTCTGCCACTGGGACGGGCACGGGTTTCGCCATCCCGGGGACCTCAGCTGCAGGGCAGCGTCCCCCCGACGGAGGCACCCGGCGGGCGTCCAGACCGCGTCGTGTCTGGCTAGAAATTTTAAGGACTGCTTTCACGTATCAAAGCGTATCTCGACCCTGCGTCTTACGGAATCGGAGACGTAAGCCGAGGTGTAAAGGAGAACGAGAGAACACTGAGCGCTGAGGTGGCGGCAGCGAGCGGACCGGCACGGAGGGGTGCCGCGACCGGTGGGACCCCGGCACCTGGGGCCAACAGGAGCTCAGCCCGCTCCCCTCCGCACTAAAACCCACTAGTGTGACACCCCCGCTTGCGCTTCTGGGAACGACAGCCTGGAGGGAAGAGGCACGTACCTCGGGGTTGAGGTTGCTGACCAGCAGGACAGAGTTTCCTGCCCCTGCCAGGCCGGGGATGGCGATCCGGCCCGCCGCCGCCGCCGCCGCCGCCGCCGATGGGATGGCCAGAGGAGCCAGGGCCCCGTGCACGTTAGGAACAGAGAGGCCTGGAAAGGGAAGGGCGGTCAGGACGTGAGCAGCAGGGCCGGGGGTTCTGCTGGGAGGCGAGTGCCGGTCCTGCCCGTCTTCTCGCAGGAGGAAACACAGGAGGCGGCCGCGGCCGTGCTCGGCCCGGTGCCCACTGTGCGGCCTGCCGGCTCCTCCTGCCTCTCCTCGTGGCACAGACCGTGCCAGCTTTGGCCCCATCTACATGCGCCCAACAGTACAGAAGCTCCACTGGGTGGATGCACAACGGAGCCCCGGACGGGCCTCGGCCGTGCGCGCATGCAGGCGCCCGTCACCATGCAGACGACACCCGGGCGGGACGCAGCAGGCCCGTGCCTGTCACAGGAGGGCAGGCTGGCCCCCTGGCAGGGACGCTCAGGTGTGCCCCCGCCCCGGTTCATGCCGCTCTGCTTACCGGGCCACTTAAATTCATCTACTAGGGACACATCCCTCCAACCACCGTGCGCGCTCGTCCTCGCCCGGGAGGTGCTTTAAGGGAACCAGACCAGAGACTCTGGGGTTAGCGGATTCTCTGCACAGCCCTGTCCTAAGACTGCCCTGTCCAGGCTCCTCAGGGAACCCAGAGACCCGCACCCAGGGAGGCGGGCTCCCCCCGAGACCGAGCCCACGTCAGCTGCCCGTGGAAGCACAGCTACTGGAAAGGTGTGTGGGCATGCACGATCGACGGTGGGGACCAAGGTCAAGTGTTTGAGTACCTGCAGCTTGAGGAATTGCAAAGGTGGGAGGGAAACCAGCTCCTGCATACGGAGAGGCTGACATTATACCAGGCGCACCTAGAAACAAATGAGACACTAATCATCGCACCCACCACCTCCGCCGCGAGCAAGGGCTGTGTGTGTGCGTGACCCCACACCCAGTGGGCAGTCTGGGCCGGGTGCCGTGCTGGCCATCTAAGGAGCAACAGGCACCAACCTCCCTGGGCACAGAGTCGGCGTCACGGGGTGCCTGGGGCACGGACACTGAGCTACGTACACATCCTCGCCTCCCACGGCACACGGCGGTCGGGGCACCTTGCCGGGCGTCTTACCGAAGGCAGCGGCCATGGTCTGGTCTAGCGAAGGCTGGCTGTCCCCGGAGGGCAGGTCAGGGCGTGTGTAGTCACGACTCTTGTCGTTGTTGTACTTGACGTTGAGGCTGGTGAGCTTAGAGAAGTCGATACGGAGGGTACAGCAGGCGTTGTAGATGTTCTGCCCGTCTAGCGACTGCAATGAGACAAGCCGTGAGGCGCTGGGGGCCGGGGGGCTGGCCAGGGAGGCGTCCCGGGGACCCTACTCACCAGCTTGGCGTGCTGCGCGCTCACAGGGTCGGCGTACTGCAGCAGGGCTTGAAACTGGTTGTTCTTGGTAAACGTGATGATTTTCAGAACCGTGCCAAACTTGGAGAAGATCTGCAAGAGAAAAGAATGGTCCCGACCTCCGCCCCGGGAACCCCACGGTCGGTAACAGGCCCGGGGGCGGCCGCACGCCCCCAGCCACCTCACCTGGTGGAGCACGTCCAAAGTCACCGGGTAGAAGAGGTTCTCCACGATGATCCGGAGCACCGGGCTCTGGCCGGCCATGGCCATCCCCGCGTCCACCGCGGCAGCCGAGGCGGCCAGGGCCAAGTTTCCCGACTGCACCGAGTTCACCGCCTGCAGCGCTGCCTGGGCCCGCTGTGGGGAAAGGGGGGGGGGGGGGGGGAGTTACGGCCGGGAGCCCCGCGCCACCGGCTCCTTTCTCCCCAAGTCCACCCCACCGCGCCCCAGGCCCGGCAACGCACCGCCTGGTTGGGTGAGCTGTCCGTCTTGAGCTCCTTGTGGTTGGAGAACTGGATGTAGATGGGCTGGCCGCGCAGCACAGGGGTCACGGACGTGTAGTAGTTCACCATGGTGTTGGCGGCCTCCTCTGTGTTCATCTCGATGAAAGCCTGGCAGGACAGGAGCGTGAGCCAGGCCCGGATTCCTGAGCCTTCCCAGGAAGGGCACTTGCCTGGCTACGAGCAGATACCTGATTTTTCCCTTTCAGCATCAGGAGATTGGTGACCTTCCCGAAGGGCAGTCCCAGAGAAATGACCTCGCCCTCGGTGACGTCACTGGGAAGCTTCCGGATGTGGATCACTCTGGAGGGCACGCCTGCACTCCTGTTGTCACCCTTGAACTTCTTACTGTCGTTCCCATTTGCTGACGGAAAAGCGGTGTGTAAGGCATAAAGCACCGTCCAGACTCGAAAAACCCTCTGTGCCCGGAACCAGCTTCCTCCGCGACTCCAGGAGGCCGCCAGCAGATGTCCCCTGCCCACCCACAGCCAGGGGACCAGGGACTGCATGCAGAGTTACCTGCAGAAGCCGAGTTGCTGCTCATGATAAAGGGTCCGTTAGTAACACAGGCAGAGAAGAGCTCGTCGGATCCCCGCTGAAAGAAACAGGGGGTGTGTGGAGCAGAGCAGAAGACCAGACGCCCTCCCCAACACCCGTGTCCACCTCTCCCGTGTGACCTGCTCTTGAGAAAAGACCGCACCCCAAACTGACCATTTCTCCCCCGCGATGTCCTCGCAATCCTAATCCCAAGACACACTCCTCCTCGACAAGGCAGGGGCGGGGGGCCCAACGCCTATGGCACGGGTTCACGCGTCACGTCCACCCCACGCTCTGCAGGACCTTCCTGCGCACACGGGGCCTCGCGCCAATAGCCACACGGGGCTGAGCCCGGCCCGGCTGTCCTAGAGAGCTCGGCTGTAGCCCTGCCCACGTCAAGACCGTGGGACCGTCTTCGATGACCACGGGGCTGCTGGCAGACTCGAGGAACAAAGCCCCCTTGTTGCACTGCAGCCACCTGCTCAGCCACAGGGCCCTGCCCTATTTTCCAGGCGTCTAAGGAAACCTGAGCCTCGCTCTAGTCGCTGTCGGACGGAAATACTACCTGCTCTCCATCCGCGCTGTGGGCGGCGCTGTGCAGTGAGGGGCGGGGACCCCGGCTCCCTGGGACTTGTGACCTGCCCCTCTCTTGCCACGTGCTGGGCTCCATGTACTGGAGTCAACCCCCCAGCACCACGTGAGACCGACCCTGGGTCCAGACACCATGAGGTGTCCCTGCTGCCAGGTGAGGCCCGAGGGCAGAACCAGCCTACACAAGGTGAGGAACCGCAGGGGACCAGCACTCCTCAGTCAGGGGCCCCGTGGGCCCAAGGACCCAGCTCCGGCCGCACACTCTCGCCGCCCAAGGCTCACGGGCTTTAGGACGGCGCCACCAGGAACCACAAATAACTCCTCAGATTCCCTGGATCCAAAACTGGCAGCCAGAGAGGGTCTCGGGGCCTCGGCTGCCCAGGCAGAAGGGGAAAGAGCAGCCCACCTGGGCCCCAGGGCCTCCCCCTTCTCCACGTGCTTCCTCAAGGACACCGTATCTTCGCTCCTCTGCTGAGCTGTGCAAACATGAGCGCACAGCACCCGGTGCCCCAAACCCTCCAGAACCTCCCAGCCCAGCAGCTGGTGACAGCGGCCGAAGGAAGCTAGAGGTTTAAAACTGCCCTTTGGGACAAGGACCGGGAACCGGCTGCCCCAGCTACTGAGACGGCTAATGTGGGCCTGTCCCCAAACCCAAACGCCTGGACAGGCAGGAACCCACACAGGTCCCCCACAGCCCAGAGCCCTGGAGCCCAGCGATGTGGAGGTAAGCGTCCACAGACCCGAGGCAGGACCCGCGTGGCTCCACCTGAGGAGCCGCCGTGGCTCAGGGAGAGCAGGACAGTCAGACTCCCTTCCAGGCTGAGGTCTGGCACAGTAAAGGGAAGTGTTAACCACCAGCCAGCTGCAGCCTATCACACCCCAAGCCTCCCGAGTCACGGAGGCCAAGAGGAAAGCCGGCAGGGACCCCAGGCAGGCCTGTCCACATCCTACCTGTCAGAGCCACAGGACAGCCCCTTCCTGTCTCGGGACTCAGGGGCCCGGGCCCTGACCTGCCCCCATCTGCTGGCCACACAACCCTCATAAGGGCAATCTTGGCCCCTGCCGAGGACCAGCAATAGGTGGGACCGGGACTCCCGTGAGTGGCTGCATCCGTGTCTCTGTGGGCATCGTGCTCCCTTGCCTACTTACACTCTGCTCCTCTCCCAGGACACAGACCCCCCCCCCACACACACAGCGCGGGTACACACACGGACCCCCAGCTCAAGAGGCGCGGATGTTTCGCAGGGCAGAACCTCAGGCACCAGAACACCACAGGCCTTGTGACTGGGCCACAGCTGGGCCAGGCCCAGGGACCACCCAACTGCCTCCAGCAGAGTTCTTCCCACGCCACACTTGGGGAGGCCACTGGGCATCGGCCCTCAAGTCAACGAAGCTTCGAGAGAAACCAATCCTCAAGCACGTACTTGCTACCGGACACAGCGCGGGACAGCACACGGCAGGACAACCTTTCCTTCCCCCAAACACCAAGTATCCCTAACCCTGGACACCACTCACTTCCCGCATAGCCGCTTCTAAACCCAGGAAGAACCACACTGCCCTCCCAGTGGGCCGGGGGTGCAGGTTCAGGGGGGCTGTACTGGCAGGAAGCCCCTGCCCGCACCCCCCAGGAGGTTCTGTCCGTGCAGGTGGGATTCTGGAAGCACAGGTCTCCTGGGAACAGGATGGCCAGAAGGAGACCGTTCCGAGAACAGCCGTTCTAGAGCTGTTCCGGCCGGAAAGCGGCTCCCACAGTAAGGGGAGGACAGTCTGCAACCCAGGCGTTTTCTGAGATCGTTACAACCCCCTCAGAAGACAGTCCCTCTCCCCTCTCACCACCTGACAAACAGGTTTTATCTGCAGGAAGATCAGGACAGGCAGCGTGTGAAGACAAGAATCCACTTGGGAAAAGTGAAACCCAGCCCAGGCACGGCTGCCGACTGACCAGAAACCAGCTGGCTGCCTGCTCAGGTCACTCGAGCCACCTGCAGGGAGCCCAGGAGCCATGGCCCGAGGAGACTCCCCCACCTCCCAGCACGGAGCCCAGGAGGCGACCAACTGACCGGCAGTGCTTACCGATCATCAGGCCCAGGGTTCCCCCGGAGGCCACGTCCCCGCGCGTGCACATGCCTGGCCTGCAACCGGGAGGGAGAAGCACGTGGCCCCCCAACTTCCCGTGGGGACAACTCTGCGTTCCTTCGTCCACCTTTCTTGCCACTGGCGTTGAGAACTAACGCCTTCCGCACAGAAGGGACACGGCGCTCTCGTGTCCCTCAGCTCACAAACACCAGAATTTCTCAAAACAGACAACTACCCAAACCACGACGCCATCAGAAGTAGCCCCAAACTGCCCCAGAGCCCCCACACCCCCTCCAATCTCACCCCCCACTCCACAAAGGGCTTGGAGCATAACCAGATCTTGACTTTTCCCACATCAAACCGAGGGCACTCAGAACTTTCTGGGGCAGACGCCCCCGTCAACCCCACTGCACACATCCCTCCTAACCCGTGAGCCGTAAAGCAGGACTCTCATAGGCTCTGAATTTCAGGGCAGGTGCCTTTTCTTCAGGGGAGCTAGGGAGCCCACTGGGCAGAGGACAGGGCCTGCAGCCTGGATGCCTCGGGAGCACCGAGTCAGAGGTGGCGCGGGCAGATGGGCCCAGGCCACGGGCACAGACTCAGGCTGAGCCGAAAGTACCTACCTTTGTACCAACTGCTATGTCTGGGACGATGCTACAGAGAGAGAAAAAAGAAAGCCGTTAGCCAGGTGCACTGCCGGTGTCCCCACTGTCCCAGGGGTGGGGAAAGCCCACAGCCCCTGCCACTAGGGTGTCGGGAGTTCCCCATGGCCACCAGCGTGGCTCGCTGCTGACTGCACACCCCCACCCCCACTAGAGCCCTTCAGGCAGGGAAGTGAGCCGTCGTCCAACTAATCTCAACTTGAAAAGGAGCCACCATTGTCTTCCAGCCCCCTCCCTCCCAGCAGGACCCCAGGCCCCGCCTCTGGACCTGTCCGAGGACAAAGCTGCCCCCTTCGAAAGCCCCAGGAGGGACCCTTGACGTTGTTACTGAGGTTCAAGTGCTGTCGTCTGCTTTCTAAACACTGGAAGCGCTTGGGAACATTTCTGAGCAAGACGGGGCCACTGAAAAGGCAGCTCTCAGGCCCCAGGTCAGAGCTTTGGCTCCAAGGGGAAGACAGGGGACTCCACGTCCCACGCGTGGAAGGTTCCCGGGAAGGGGGCAGCTCGGCTCCAGTGAACAGACAACATTAACACAGGTTACTTATCAACCTGGCTCCGCGTGACTGGACTTTCTCCCGCCTGGGGGCTGGACGGAAGCAGGGCTACCTGAGGGTCCCCGCAGCCCCGTGCGCCTCAGCCGCGCGCCAGCTCCTAGAACAGCACGGCGAAACCCTCTCCAAGGGCTGGTGCGCGGCAACCGTGAACCAGCGAGGTCCTAGGCGACTCACGGAGCATCCGTCCACAAAGGGAACTGAGTCAGCGACGCCCCCCACCGGGCCTGCCCGGTGGATGGAGCCACCCGCCTCAGCACACGATGGCCCCCGTCACCTGGCCGAGGACAGGCGGTCCCAGACCCCGCGGCAGGCCCTGGGGCAGCCACGCGCACCCCCTCCCTGCACAAAGGCCAGCTTCGCTGTCCAGCTGGGAGCCCCCGGTTCCTGTCCTCCGGGAGGCAACTCCCAGGACCCAAACCCTGGGGTGTCGGGACCCCAAAGCACCGGCCTAGTCCTGCTGCCTGCAGCTGTGGCCTGCTGTCTTGCCATCATTCCCCTCGAGGCAGGACCTTTGCCTCCTCACCGTTAAAAAAAAAAAAAGAACAAAAAACACCTCACGCCAGGACAGCAACACGTTCTTAAAAACCCTAGTGAGCCAAGAAAAAACTTCCCAGAAAAACCGAAAGAATGAAAAGCATGCAGCTTCCCGGCCACTAACCCAGGGCGACTCGCGGCCTCCTAGTCCCCCGGGGGGGGGGGGGGGGGGGGGACACGCTCCCACAGGAAGTGTTTCACAGAGGCCGGCCTTTCCTCACGCGGGATCTGAGCCCTGGCTGCCCGCCGAACCGGCACGCGGCCTCGGAGCGCCGTTTCTCGAGACTCCAGACCGCGACCCGGCCCGGGGAACACGTCCCCCCCAGCTGGCTGGCTGGGGAGGGGGTCCCAGGGGGAGGTCCATCCCAGGCAACATGGAGGACGGACCGCGAGATCATGCCCACCACGCCGCAGCAATCTTTCTAAGGGGCTGGATTAGATTCCGCCCGAAACCTATCATTTCAGGCCCGAGGCACACGAGGCACGTGACCCTCCAGGCATTTTAACCAGCTCGCCCCGCCCCAAGGGCCAGACGGGGAGGAAGGAGGGCTCGAAGCCCACTATCAAACGAAGTTAAGCAGAACTCTCGGGAAGCCTCAAACTTTAATAAAAGTGGCACCTCCCCCTCGCCCACGGGGATACGACAAACGGTCCCCCGGACACGCGGGATGCAAGTCACACTTTGAAGCGAGCTTCATTTTCCGCAGGTCCTGGCATTTCTCCCCCAAGACCAGAAAGAAACCTAACATCTGATAACAGGTCTCGGCGCCGCGGGCAGGCCCGGTCTCCGCGGTCGGCTCCGGCTCGGGGAACCGCCGGCCCGGGGCGCCCCGCAGGCGGGAACAAAGGGGGGCGGACGGGCCCCTCCCCGGCCCCCGGCTCGGGCGCGCGGCCATCCTTTGTGGGTAGCCGGGGAGGGGCCGGGCGGCCGGCGGGGGCGGAGGAGGGCCCGCGCCCTTCCGGGCAGGAGGGCGGCGTCTCCCGGCCGCGCCTGGGCCCGCGGCGGGCGGGGGGGGGGGGGGGGGGAGGGGGGGGGGGGGCAGAGTCCGCGCGGCGGGAAAGACCGCGCACGCGCAAAGCCCGACAGGGGCGCGAAGGGCTGCGCACGCAAGCGCGGGGGCTCGACGGGGAACGGGAAGAGCCACACGGGGCACGCGCAGCGGGGGGGTACGGGGAGCTGGAAGGCTCACACAGGGCGCGCGAACACTGGCGCGTGCGCGCGGGACACGGACGGGAAGCGGGAAGGGCCTCACGACTGCCGCGTGCGCTCGGGTTGAGGCGCGCGGAGGCCGGAAACGAGCAGGACTCGAGAGCTTGGCCTGCACCACTCTTCTAAGCCCAGGAGGCACTGCCCGCCTGGCGCTTCCCCCCCCCCCCCGCCGCCGCCTCCGGCAGCCTGCCCCGCGCACGCACCCCAGGCTCAGGGAAGGGAGGGACCCCGGAGGCGCCCGCGAACCCGGGCGGAGGAGGAGCGACGCGCGGGCCACGGCCCCGAGGAGACCCGGGCGGCGGCGAGGGGAAAGCTGGATCGCCGGGAGGTCGTCGGAAACCGCGGAGAAGCAATACTTACCCGTCCATTGCACACAGAGGAGACCCGCAGGGGACGGAGTGGAGGCGCCGGAATAGCAGGAACCGACCCAACGGCTCCGAGTTATAGACTCACAAAATGGCGGAGACGCCCGAACACGTCCCCCGCGCGCTCTGCCCATTGGCTCCCGCCACGGAGAGGGGGCGGGGCGGGCGCCGCGGGGCCCTGCCGGCACCTCCCAATGGCTAGGAGGTCGCTCGAGGGGTGGAGCCAAGAGGGATGGCAGGCGACCATTGGAGAAGGCGGCCGTCCGTCGGGGCTCGAGACGGAAACGACCCGTGGAGACGGGGGGAGGGGAGAAAAGGCGGGATCACGTCACGGAGCTTGAGCCAGTAAGCTAGCTGCGCTCCTGCGTGGGGCTTTGCGGGAGAAGCCATCTTGAGAGTGGGTACGTGGCGAGTCCGGCCGCGGGAAGAGTGCTTTCTACCAGGCTGCCGCCATCTTGCAAACGGGCAGGGGCCGTCCCTGGGCGTGAGGGTACAGGGAGCTGTGTCGCCATCTTTGGGTCGGGCAGAGAACCTACGGGGCTCCATCTTGCTTTTGGGCACGTGGCCGAAAAGCCTGATTCAAAAGGAGACCTTATTTTTAGGTTAGCACGCGGGGAACTAGAGGCCGCTTAACGCGTCCCAGACTAGCTAGGACTCCGTATCCACTGCTGACCTCCGAGCGTGCGGGCGTCCTTTGTTCACCCCCAGAGCAGCCAAGCTCGACCGCAGCCCTGTGGCCCGGCTGCAGGGATGGGGAAACTGAGGTCCGTGGAGCAAGGCGGCCCCTGCCCACCGGGGAACTGAGCCCCGGACGCACACAGCACAGTCTCGCTGTCATGGGGCATCCAGGCAGGGACGCATCTCCATCTCAGCAGCCAAAGAACATCCTAAACATTTTTCTGAGAGATGATGGCAAGAGTTGTACATGGTTGTGCGTGACAGGGGTAACCCTTAGGTCAGTGGGGTGGGGGGCGCACGGGACCAGAGAGGGAAGCACTCAGGAGACCCTGCGCATGGTGGGCTTGGCGCAGTACTCGCCGCTGAGTTGATGCTCAGTAGGTGAGGGACACCGGTGTGACTGCTATCTGTGCATGCTGAGAAAGGGGCCTTCGGAGTGGTGGGCGACGAGAGAGAGAGAGAGAGAGAGAGAGAGAGAGAGAGAATGAGAATGACAATGACATTCGTTGGGTCTGGCCAGCAAACAGCAGTGCTGGGAGTCGGGGGACAGCGCCAGCTCCAGGGCCGCAGCCCACCCGGCGCCAGTGCCAGAGAGCTGCCGCGCATTTCCACGGGGGCCTCCGTCCTCCCGCACGCAAGGCCATCTGTAGCCCCAGAATCGCTAATCAGGAATGTCCCGGTGGATTTAGGAGAATCTCTGACACATTCCCGTGGATTTGCTCGTCCGGAACTGCCATTTGAGCTGTGCTCTGGGTACCGCAGAGCTAGCTGCTCATCTTCCTTCTCTCGGGAGGGGTGCCAAGGGTGGGCCCTCCTTGACGGCAGTGGGGAGGGAGGGAGACGGCGGAGTGTCACGGCCCAGGGGGAGAAGAGGGCAGCTGACGCTGCTGGAGTGTCTACACTGTCAGAATTGTGTTAAAACCCACTTCCAGTCACAGCCCTCCCAGGGGCCCTGCCTTGCTCAGGGTGAAAGCCCAAGCCCAGTCCAGCGGGCCCCACACGGCCGGCCACCTGTCTGGTTCTGGCCTAATTTACACAGGCCTCCAGTATTTGGCTCGTCCCTCCTGGAGACTCCTCCCTAAATGACACTACTCTCTCCTTCACACCCCTGCCCCAGGGCCTTTGCCAAGGCCCCTCATTAGAACAGCTTCCCCAATGTCTTCTGGGAAGGTTGAGGGTAACATCCCTCATTTCCACAGTGCACTGGAGCTCCTTGAAGTAAATTAGAATTCATATTAGGTAGAAAATCCAGTGTTAGATAGCAAACACTGGCAAGGTGGCCAAGAGGCCACCGAGGGAGGTGTCCGTGGCTGAGATGAGGCCCCCAGCGTCTCAGGCCAGCCCGAGTCCTGCTGATTGCTGGAAGGGGAGAGGGCACGCGTGAAGGGGATGGGGGCAGGGGCTCCGATGAGAACCCACACTGATTACCACACTTGGACAATCCACAAGCGGGGAGGCCTACAACACACGTGCATTCCCGACTCCAGAGGCCCCAGCGTGTATGAATTAGATGTTTCGTGACTGGGCCAGGGCCTCAGGGGAGGCTCTGGGGGTGCCCCAGCACGTATGTACGTAGGAGCAGGTCGGTCTCCTTTTTCTTTTACATTTGCTGCCCTTTATCCCATCCCAGCCTTGCCTGCCAGCTGCTTCCTCATTAATGATTTAGGGTGAGAGTGGGTGTGTGATCACCTTGTATCTGTTTGAGAGTTTTGAAAACATGATCTTCTCAGTGGCAGGAACAAGGGAGGGAGAAGCCAGACGGGTGGAGGGGACTGGCCTTCCAGACCCCTGGGAGGGGGCCTGCTGGGGCCCCCTTCCTCATTTCAGATCAGATGGGGGGGGTGGCTGTTGATACGGTGCCTGTTTACTCTTTTGTCAAAATGAAAACACAGGACCAGGCCAGTCCCCCCTTGCCTCCCTGTGGGCTTTCCCCTGTGTTTCAAACGGAAATGGTTAATAGTTTTGGAATATTTGTTCATGTGTGTGTTTATTCATGCCTGGATTACAAAAACAGTAGGCTGGGGGGCAGGGCAGGGGTCGAGGGAGTGGGCTTGCAGGATTCACCCTGTCTCCATCCCGCATAGGCCTCCCAGCTTCTTTGACCCATTCTCTAGACGTCTGTTAGAGCTGGGACTGGAGGACCAATCCAACAGGCTGCCCCCAGCCCCTCCAAGCTGGAGCCCCGCCCCTGCCCCAGCTGGGTGGCCTGGAGCCTGGCCTGGCCCACAGGGAGGTCGGACCACAGGGAGCTAGGAGGCAGGACTGAAACGGCTTACTCTGGCCTGATGATATTCACATCAGAGCATGCCTCCTGCCCTGTGGTGGGGTCACGCTCCCCAGCCCCAAGGCTTCTTGCCCACCCTCCTCTTTAATTAGGGGAGGAACCGCAGGCCTCTTCCTCCCCTTCCCCTGCTAGGCCCTGCCCAGCCTCCAGCCCCTAAGGGAAACCCTGTCCCTGCAAGGTCCTTCCCCTGAATCGTCACCTCTCAAGCGTGTCACCTCTCAAGCGTCGGCTCATCCCGGACCCCTCCCCCCCCTTCCCAGATGCAGCCTCCAGAGAAACCCTGCGTCTCCCCGGGGCCTGCCCTGAGCCGGAGCTGTCTCTTCACCCCAGGCAGCCTGACCATGCATTGGCCACCTCCCTGCACACTTCCCTGTTGTAACTTTTTAATCGTCCGCTAGGAAATACTTTCATTTCCTTTTCCCAAATAGAGGTGGAGCGAGCTGCCTGAGCCTCTCAGCCCGTAGGAGGACCCACCCCGCCTGACCCAGGCCGCTCCACCTTGCTGCAGAGGGGTGGCCAGTGTGGCCAGTGCTCCAGAGGCTCAGGGAGGAGTTAGCACCGGACTCAGTCGCCGCGCGCGCGCGCCCGCCACTCGCCCTCGGCCCCACGACTCAACAGCAGCCCCAAAGCGGAAGGACCCAGCGTCGGCCGGGAGTGGTTAACGCAACGTGTGTCCACCGTGCACGTGCACGTCCGCAGATGACCGTGTCCATGGCGCACGCACACGTTACCCGGGTGTGTCCACCGCGCACGCGCACGTCCCTCGGCCGCCAGCAGGAGCGAGGCGCCCACCCCCGCCGCCCCGCGGACGACCCCGAACGCACGACGCTCAGGGAGGGAACGGGCCACGAGAGGCCACACGGGGTGTGAGTGCGCCTGCGTGAAACGTCCAGCACAGGCCCATCCACGGACGGAAGGGAAGGGGGCTAGGGGGCGGGGGGAGGCAAGGGGATGAGGGGCAGGGGGCCCGTTTCTTGGTAATGAAATAAATATTCTCAGACTGGCTGTGGTGCTGGCTGCACAGCTCGTAAGGGCTGAGTGGTAAGGGCGTGAGTCGCGTCTAATAAAGATAAAGCAACTTGTAAGCACTCACTCCCACGAAGCTGGAAGTGCCATCCGCCGGCGAGGGCTGGGTGGGGAGCGCGCGAACGGCCGCCGGCGGAGGGGTGCGGTGCGGCCACTTTGGGAAACAGCTTGGCGGCTCCTTGCAAAGTTGCCTGTGGGCCTTCCCGGAAGGGCAGGTGCTGCCGCGTGCTCACCCGAGAGAGAGGCGTAGAAGTCGTTCCCAGAAGCTTCCACGAGAGTCTCCAGAGCGGCTGTTCGAAAATGGCTCCGGGACGCCGGAGGGACGCAGGCTGCTCACCAGGCCTGGGACGGGCCGGTCCGCGGCGGGCGGTGGCGCTGCCTGACCTCCTGGTGTGTTACAGAACCGCACCAGGATGGCTGTCCCAGGCGTTTTGGGGAGCGGGCCTGTGATCGCAGGCGGGTGAAGTTCAGGCCGGGGTGTCACTCCCTGGCGACTGGGGCGCTCTGGGGGCTCCCGGGCTGAGCGGAGGGGGGGGGTGCGGGGGGCGCTTGGAGGGGGGGCTCCCGGGCTGAGCAGGGGGGGGCCGCTGGGGCCCTCGGGGGGGCTCACAGGCTGAGCAGGGCGGGGCGGCTAAGGCCGCCGCGTAAAAGGCTTTGCGATGGGGACGCTGCTGTCTGTAAGTTATAGCTCCGTGGACATCCGACTTGGGAAGGACCATCGGTTGTCACTATTGGCGCGCGTGTGGCGTGCAGCCTGCTCACAAGGCCGGGCGTGCGGAGCTCTGAAGCGGCCGAGCCTCGCTCACCTCACCGCATCCACACCTTACCTGGTCTCCTGCGTTCCGGTTCAGAGACCCCTTACCTGGCCCATATCATCGATTCGTTAACATCCACGTCCCGGGCGACAGCGCCATGGAACAAAGCACATTCGACACACGCGTCTTCTCCCAAAGGCACGTCACAGCCTTCTGGTGGTCGGGAACGCTCGGGGGGCCGGTTTAAAGCTGAATCACCCAGAAAAAGCACCAACGTGCAAAACACACGCACTGAATAAGCCTCCGAAAGGGCGCTTCTCTCCGAGCAGAGCTGAAACGAGAAGGCCGGGTGTTGCCGTCGGAGACCGGCGGTTTTGCCGGCCTGGGTGTGCCCGCGAGGGGCCACAACGGCGCCGGGAGGGTCAGTTCAGGATACATTTGACAAATCCACAGAGAGATTTTATACGTAAGTTTACAGACAAAGACACATAAACGTTAGCGAGTAGGTGAGTTTGTAAATCCAGACTCTATAGCAAGGATCTAGCAAAATTTGAATCTACGCCCCCGATAACGTGGCCGCTGGCCCCACGTGGCTAAGTTTACGTTAATCACGAAGAAGTGAAACGGACGGTTCCGAGTCCACCACGCTCCCTGCGCACCCTGGCGGCTCCGCAGTCGCAAGGTGAGGAGGCCGTGTCCGCGGTGGTGGGAAGTCCCCGCGCAGGGAGCTGAGGGACAGCTGTTTGTGGCCATTTCCTGTCGCTGTTCTGCTTCGCGGGCCCAGAGGCCCACCTGCCCGCATCACCTGCCGGCTGCGTGTTCTCGGGCCTCCGCGCGTGTGGGCAGCTGTGGCTGCGCTGGGTACAGGGGTCATCCCGCTGCTGGTAGATGGGTGTGCGTGCGTGTGCGCGCACGCACGTGTGTGTGTGTGTGTGTGTGTGTGTGTGTGTGTGTGTCGGGACCCGTGGAGAGGAAGAGCGGGCCCTGCGGCTGGACGGGGCTGAGGAGCAGCGCTGCTGGGAGTGTGTTAGGTGTCCTTCCAAAGGGGTGACTACAAGGAACAGCATCAGGGGCAGAGGGAACAGCAACCTTGGGCTGAGGGACAGGGTAAGCGTGGTCTGGGCTGGACAGGGTTTGGGGTGGGCGGCCGCACAACAAGGAGGGAAGCACGCAGACCCTAACCAGCAAGACTCTGGGGTGCAGGAAGTGCAGGCAGTGTGCCCCTGGCTGGGGGCGGGGGGCCGCCGGAGGTCACGTGCAGGGTGAGCCTGGAAAACGCACAGCAGCACAGGGAATCGGTGTGTGGGGGGGGGTGGAGAAAGCTCAGCAAGCTGCCAGGGGCTGCTGAGAGGCTGCCCTTGCGGGGGGTGCAGCACACGGGGCTGCTGACCTGTGATTCCTCATTCCGGGCGGTCTTCTCGGTAGTGGCTTTAGTGACATAATTTATACACCACGATTCACCGACATATGTTGTACCACTCAGCGGTTTTTAGTACATTCACAGGGTCCTACAATTCCAGAACATTCCATCTCCCCAAAAGCAACCCCATCCCCATCAGCCATCACCTCCACCCCCCCAGCCCCTCCCTTGGCCCCCACGAGCCCCCTTCCCGTCCGTGGATGAGCCTGTTCTGGACGTTTCACGCAGGCGGACTCACACCCCGTGTGCCCTCTCGTGTCTGGTTCCCTCCCTGAGTGTCGTGTGTTCAGGGTGCGTCCACGGGGCGGCGGGTGTGAGCGCCTCGCTCCTGCTCGTGGCTGAGGGGTGTGGACATGTCGTGTGTGTCCGCTCACCCACTGAAGTTTCCACCCTTGGCTGCCACGGACGTGCGCCCCCGTCTCTCCCGCGTGGGCTCTGCACGTTCCCCGGGGGGGCTGCAGCATAAACAAGCTGTTTCTGTCCCGGCTCTAGAGGCGTTAGGTATGAGATCACGGCGCTGGCAGTCTCCTCCTTGTGTCCTCACAGGATCTTCCTTGGGTGTCCCTGTAAGGGTCAGGGTGACCCTCGTGACCTTGTCATAACTCGATCACCTGTGTAAAGACCCTGTGTCCCATCTGGTCCCTCCAGCATTCCTGTTTTGGGGGTGACTCTCTGCCCGGCCGCCCCGTCTGCGTTCCCGGCACTGCAGTCAAAGGCCACTGTCTGTCCACGGATGCGCCACACCGTCTTTACTGTTGTGATCCCTCGGCCTCCCGTGTCCTCGTTCTGTCCCACGACCCCATCGGGACACCGCGTGAATCGGGTTCTCACTCTCCTTAGGCCCCACTGGGCTGAGATGCTTTCTCCACCTCCTCTCCGGTGGATGCCCCGGGCAGGCGGTCAGGAGGAGGACTGGACAGGCTTCCCGCAGGATGTCCCCCCTGCCGGGTTCATCCCACGATGGCTCTGAGCGAAGTGTCTGGCTCATGCCGTCACACCTGGGGCCCCCGCTGCCCACGAGGTTCCTCACCCCCGACGTTGACCTTGGTCTCCGGCCGGGTGTGCCGGTCGGGCTCCACATAGTCCTTGTGGGCAGGGGTCGCCGTGTGCAGCCCACGCAGAAGGGTAGGCCAGGGGCCTTTCTGTCAAGCTGCTGGCAGTGGGGACACAGACCTCTGCCAGGCACTGGGCCTCAGGAAGGTGGACAACAGACACAGACCGAGGGCAGCACACATCGGCAACTGTGACAGGCCCCCACAGGAAGTGGCTGCCGGAGACAGAAAGGCAGGAAGGGGAGGCCACATCTAGTCTGGGGACTCAGGCCACGAGTGCACAGGAGGGAACCCCAAAGGCCTGTGTTGGGTTAGATCGTGGTCCCCAAGCAGTGTGTCCACATCCTGACCTCTGGCAGCCAGAAACGCAGCCGTATTTGCAAGTAGGGTCTCCACGGACGTGATACGTTGAAATGAGGTCATGGCGGAGCAGGGCGGCCCTGATGCAATGGCTCATGTCCTTGTAAGAGGGAAATGCAGGCAGGGACGCAGGGAGAAGCTGTGTGACGACTGATGACGGGTGGGGGATGGGGGGAATGTGGCCATGAGCCCCGGGGCACCAAGGTCTCCGGCAACACCAGAAGGAGCCACCCCGCCAGGCCCCACGCAGGGGGAATACTTGAGTGTCGTTCTCTGGAAACCCGGACCGACTGTGGTCCTTGGTGACACGGCCACAGGAAACCTGTCTTGCCTGCGATCCTGCGGGGGCTGGGAGGGCGGAGTGACGGCTGTGAAGTGATGGGGCAGCTCGCTTCCTCGGTCCTGCAAAATTCATGAAAAGGAAGATGTCTCGATTATGAGGAGGGAACGTGAGCCGGGCTGTAAGCGATCCCGTGGCCACCTGTTCACCTGCCACCTGCCTGTCCACAGGGTCACGGGCACGAGGAGACCGCAGCCCCCATCGCCCCCTCCCCAGTGAGGAGCCCCCAGACTCAGCCGTGTGGCAGACCCAGAAGAGCCCAACTGGTGTCAGCTGGCCGGTGTTGGGGACGCCTGTGGGTGTCACCCTGGGAGCTCCTGGAGGGGAGGGGTGGATACCGCTCAGCCCCACAGTGCCCAAGACGCCCCCCCCCCCCCGCCCTGAGAACGACCTGCCCCCAGCGTCCTCTGCAGTCATGCTCCCCAGAGGTTGGGCCTCCACATTTTGGGAGACATGGGAAGCCAGTTCTGGAAGGATCCAGGCACAGAGGACGCTGGGACTCCAGGACAGAAGGCAGACTAGCCTCAGGTTTCATAACAGGCACCATGTGAAACCCAGACTGCGAGCCTCTTGCTGGAGGCACCACGGCATTAATAGTTTATGGTGGGAAACAGATACGTGATCCCTGTGGGCAGCACCAGCCCCAGCGGCCTGAGGGCCACCTGCCCGGGCGAGGCCCCTGACAACCCACCCTGGGCCCAGGGCAAGGCCCGTCCGCGCGTTGGGCTGAACGCACTAGAAGGTGGCCAATGCAGAGGCCACCCCTTCTGGGCCTGGAGACACCGTGTCCCCTGTTATTGCCGTTTTGGTGGGCCAAGGTGTGGGGGCTGCGTGGGTGCTCAACCAGAGGAGTTTGGGCGAAGGTCTGTCACGCACCTGCAGGGGCTTCTGCTCCTGGCTGCCTGGTGGCCGGGGCGGGGGGGGGGGGGGGGGGGGGGGGGGGGGGGGGGGGGCAGCCGCTGGCTCCAAATTCCTCAGCGGCTTTGATGCGTGTTTCTGCACAGCAGTTGGATGAATGACCGACGAGCACATGAAGACGCGCTCAGCCGTCAGGGAAATGCTAACTGAACCCACAGTGAGCTGGCGCCTCAGACCCTCAGACCCACGAGGGCAGATGGCGAGTGTGGGCCAGGCTGTGGAGGCTGGAGCCCTCCCGGCGGGAAGTAAAACGCTGCGGCCACCGTGGAAAACAGTGGCTGTTCCTCCAGAGGTAAACCTGGAGTCACCAAACGCCCCAGACACAAAGGGCGTGAGAGTCCACGTGTGTGAAGCTTCCAGAACAGGCTCATCCACAGATGGGCAGGGGGCTGCTGGGGACGGCGGCTTCTTCTCGTTCCTGAGACTTTTTGTCCATGTTTTTTCTTACTGAACTTAAAATTTATGTATGTCAAATTCTCACTGTACACAATTAGCCACGTAGAAGAAAACGAGAAACCAGCCGTGACAGCCCCCAAGCCAGCGAGACCTGCCTTTAGCCTCAGAGGCCTTCCCGCCAGAAAGGGTCCTGTACCTGCTCGTCTCGAACGGGGGAGGCGCGCACACGCAGACACAGGCGTGCGTCTCACCTGCCTGTCCCGTGTACCGCGTGCGTGTTGATTCACACGCGTAATTGGGATCCCAGTCCGTGTGTGCTGAGCGCTGGCCCAAAATTACTACATACGGTTGAGGGTGGCCCATCATCACTCCCAAGTGTTGCAGGTCCGTGGGTTTCAGGCGGCCCTCCAGCCTTCTGTGTCCATGTTACCTGGACACATTAAAGCCCACCCAGCGGGGTTTAGCGTCCGACGTTGGCTCACGTCACGATCTCACAGTTCCTGGGCTCAAGCCCCGCGTCGGGCTCCGTGCTGACGGCTCGGAGCCCGGAGCCTGCTTCGGATTCGGTGTCTCCCTCTCTCTCTGCCACTCGTCTACTTGCACTCTCTCTCTCTCTCTCAAAAATGAATAAACATTAAACAATCTTTTAAAATAAATAAATAAAATAAACCCGACCTCAGCCCCCAGGCTGAGTGGAAAATACTCAAACATAGCCTTGCCGCGGAGCAGGGGGTGCGCATCCTGGCAGTCAGCCTGGAGGTGACCGCTGCTGCTGTTTGGATGTTATCACACGGAGCAGGGGTTAAAAATTGTATTTTGTAGCTTTATTCTGTCTTGGCCAAAGTGAAACCCGTTTCTCCCTTCCCTTTATTTGGTTTCTGGATGATCCTAACATTCCTCCTGAAACCATTTTTCGAAAGGACATTATGGCACAATGCACATATCGTAACACGTATCCTTTTTACAATTTCCGAGCGCACAGCTCAGCGGCGCTGAGCACGCTCACGTTCCCGCAACCATCCCCACCGTCTGTCTCCAGAACTTTCCATGTCCCCAGACTGGGGCTCTGGAAAAACGCCATATTTGTTTAAAATTATTTTTTAATGTTTGTTCATTAAAAAAAATTATTTTTAATGTTTATTTTTGAAAGAGAGAGAGAGAGCACGAGCAGGGGAGGGGCAGAGAGAGAGGGAAACACAGAATCCGAAACAGGCTCCAGGCTCTGAGGTGTCAGCACAGAGCCCGACGTGGGGCTTGAACCCACAAACCGTGTGATCGGGACCCGAGCCAAAGTTGAATGCTTAGCCGACTGAGCCACACAGGTGCCCCAATGTTTATTCATTTTCAGAGAGAGAGAAGAGAGAGGGAGAGAGACAGAACGAGTGGGGGAGGGAGCAGAGAGGGGGGGAGACACAGAATCCGAAGCAGGCTCCAGGCTCTGAGCTGTCAGCACAGAGCCCGACGTGGGGCTCGAACCCACGAACCACGAGATCATGACCTGAGCCGAAGTCGGATGCTTAACCAACTCGGTTTAAGCTGAGCCAGCCAGGCGCCCTGGGAAAACACCATCTTTAACTGGCACCAGTCATGGCTTCTGATGGTCGCACCTCCTCCTCCTGGTCTACCTGCCGCACGGGAGCCCGCCACCGCCCTCGTCCCGCTGGCGGGGCACCTCTTGCCCTGGCCCCTCACACTCACCGGCTGGCCTGGCTTGTCGTCACTTGCTGACGACTTACTAGCGGCCGCAGGCCGCGGTCAGCCCTGAACCCAGGCGCTGCTCAGCACACACACGTTTCTGGCTGGCCCCGGCCCCACATTCGACAGGGGCCGTTACCCTCCCCAAGCACAGCTGGCCTGGGACCTGCCGCCTGTCCTGTCCGGTTCTGGGACCACCGGCCCCTCCCTTCAACCAGCCCAATGGCCGAGAGCCTTCCCGTCTGAACCACAAAGCTCAGCAAACAACAAGAAGAAAAGCCCCGAGGGACTGAGATGACCGTCTTTCTTTCCCTAAAATCCAATATCCTTTTTTTTCTTTAATGTTTATTTTTGAGAGAGAGAGAGAGGGAGAGAGGGAGAGAGAGAGAGAGAGAGAGAGAGAGAGAAATCCCAAGCAGGCTCCACACTGTCAGCGCAGAGCCCGACGTGGGGCTCGGACTCACGAACCCTGATATATTAACCTGAGCTGAAGTTGGACGCATAACTGACTGAGCCACCCGGGTGCCCCCGGTGTCCTTATTTTTTTCAAAAGCAAGCTACATTTTGTCTTGCCCCTCCCCCCAAGCTTCTCTGACCACCAGGGCTTAACATTCCCAGACGTTCTCCTGGCGGAAAATTCTAAACTCAGGTGGGAAGAGCAGGCCTGGTTGGCTTCTTGTTTTCTTGGCGACTTCCTTTTTGCTGAAGATAAAATCGGTCCCAAGAATAAAAACGAACAAACTGAGATACTCGTGTTTATCTCCAAAGCACAGCCTCTGGCCTCCGGAATGTTCTTGTGTCACTTCCAGATATTGTGTGGGGTTCCGGCAGACAGCGTGGACACAGCCGACAGAGAACAGGGCCAAGGCTTTAGAGACAGTTTGTGGTTATTTCTTCCTGGGAAACCTTGGTCTCTGGAACCTTCCATGGCGGTCCATTTACACCCCAGACTTGCAGAATTCAAACCGTGAGGGCCTCCCACCCAGACCCCGAGTCCCCCACAAGGCAGCACCACTGTGCCTGGACCTCAGCAGTGCCCCCATGCTTTCTTATCCAGGACTTCCAGCAGGAGCGGAAGGGGGCCAGAAGGAGGGTTCGGGGCAGTGTTGATTGCTTTTTCGTTAATAATTTTCCTTGTTCCTCCCCCAGGACACCGAGAGGCTGCAGGGAGCCTGGGTGGGCCCTGGAGGCCCTGGGAGGGGAAACCGGCCCACATGCCTGGCATTCCTGCTCTGCTCCCACATTGTTTGTTTGTTTGTTTTAAATTACAGCCGGCAGGAGTTCCTTTCTCCTTTCAGATTCTGCTGGGACTTTTAGCAAGTTCTAGAACCACCCCCTGGCCCAGGCAGGGACCTGCCAGCACCCTCCGGGCTACACCCCCCTCTCCCCACCCCGACACCCACACCGAGGATTATCTTTCCTTGGAGTGTGTGCATCTAGGCTGCACGTGCACCCTGGCCACGCAGAGCCCACGCCCAGTGTCTCTGGGCCTCCCCCGTCGGAACCGGAACCGCCACCCTGCGGGGAGGTGGGGGGTGGGGACGGCCCCGCCGAGGGCAGCAAAGAGCAGATTTCTGCCGCTTGGCCAGGCTGAGCTGCGGTGGACGCCGAGCCTGGGTCCAGGGGAGGGGGCCCGACCGTGGACGCCGGTGGACAGCGGCCAGCCTCCCTGGTGAGGAATCCCAGCTCGCTGTGAGGTGCACACGCCAGGCCTGTCTTTCCACGAAGTCAGCTTTATTCGGTCATGAAGCAAGGTTAGTGTCATCACGAGACGGGTTCGGGATCGGAACTCAGTGACATTTCACGACGCGTTGAACTTGGCTTCCTCGTGCACGGGCACACGAGGCCGGGCGGCCTGGGTCAGGTCGAGCTGGGTCAGCTTGGGCACAGGCTGCTTACTGGGTTCGAGCGGCGGAAAGTCTGTTTTGTTCAGAGGTCAGTCTGGAGAGTCTGACAGTTTGTGCGAATCCTCCCCTTTAAGGGGATTTCATCAGACTTAGGCCTCGGCTGCTGGCGTCCCCGCCTGACGTGAGCCACCCCATCTTGATCTCCACGCAGGCCCTCGGGTTCCCGGCGGGATCCCACCGAGCCTGCAGCCCCGTGTCTGTGTCCCAGTGTGCAGTGAGTGACCTCCTCGGGGTGGGGGGGACAGCGGGCTGCTTCACTGCCCGGACCCAGACAGGGTGTCTATGCTAGGGGCACGGGGGGCACGCCTTGCAGAGCTCAGAGGTCAGGTCAGCTGGGAGCCCGCGACCTCAGGGGCGCTGGTGTGGGGCGGGGAAGGCCCCAGAGCCCCCCTGTGTGACCAGGCCTCCTTCTGGAAGGAAAAGTGGGGAGAAACGAGGTAACATCTCAGGCCCCCGTGTGAGCCGGATGGTTTTTGCGATGAGATGGTTCTCGGGAAACTGGAGATGCGGGGCCAGGCTCAGGCGCGAAGTAGGTGCTGGGGGTCCCGCGGCGGCAGCCCGCCCAGCACAGAGCTGCATGCGGGGGTTCCGGCCAGTGAGCCACCGGCGCCTGGGGTGGGGGGGGAAGGAGAGTTGCTCGGAGCAGAATTCCTGTTTTTCTAAACTGAGGGTAAGTTCACATAATGTAGAATTATCCATTTTTAAGTGAACAATTCAGGGGCATTTGGTACATTGGTTATATTGTGCCACCATCACCCCTATCTAGTTCCAGCACATTCCATCACCCCAAAAGAAGCCCCTGTCTCATCAGCCATCATCTCCCCCCGCCCCCACGAGCCCCCTTCTCATCCGTGGATGAGCCTGTTCTGGGCGTTTCACACACGCGGACTCACACCCCGTGTGGCCTCTCGTGTCCGGTTCCCTCCCTGAGCGTCGTGTGTTCGGGTCCGTCACTCCTGCTCGCGGCTCAGTGATGTGCGCATGCACGGGGGACACGTCGGTCTGTGGACGTGCGCGTGCACCGTGGACACGTCGTGTGTGTCCCTCCACAAGTGGGCGGGCATCTTTGGCTGCTGGGAACAGTTGTGAGCGGGCATCGTGGGCACACTCGTGTGTGCAGTTTGAGACATGCACACACGGGCGGCGAGTCTCTGCCTGGCTGTCTTCCACGGCGGCCGCCCCGTTTTACCGTCTTCCCATCGCTGCGTGGACGCGGCACGGATCCTGGGGTCGGACCCTGGCCTTGGTGCCTGGTGGACTCAGGCCGTCGCCAGGCACCGCGGACCTCGTGGTGTGTTTTCATCGTTCGAGAGCCGGGTGCACGGAGAGGGCTGGGAAGCTGGACAAGTTTGGGCAGCCCCACGAGGCGCTGCTGCCTTGGACTCCGTGGGCTGGTAAAACCTGCCCCGAGTGCTCGCCGCACCACTTTCTTGAGCGTGAGGTTCGTGTCCCCGCGAGGCAAGGCGAGGCGCCAGGGGCCACGAGTGCTTGCTCTGTAGTTGCGCCCGGTGGCTTCTTCCCAGCGTTTTCTTCCTGAAGTGGGGGCATGGGGAGTGGGGGGAGGGGGAGGGCAGAGCAGGGATTCCCTCCCCCCCTCCCCCCCCCCCCCCAGCCTGCAGGAGCCCAGGCAGCCTCTTTTACCCTCCCCTCCAGGCCTCATCGCAACTCGGGAAACTGAGGCTCAGGCGGTCCCAGTCGGTCACTCCTCCCAGAGGTGGGGGATATGAAGCATCATCTGCCTGATCCTGGTTTCCAGCCACCTTCAGGGTCCGTCCGGGCACAGGCAACCCACCTTGGTCCCGTGGATTCCTGTGATGGTCTCACAGACAGTGGCCTGAGCTCTGCGGAGGCAAATGGTGTCCATACACAGCCCACGGTGTTTACAGCAGCTTCATTCAGAATTGGCCAAACTTGGGAGCAAGTGTGCTGCCCTTCCTTCAACAGGTGACAGATAGACCGCGCTCTATCCGGCACTAAAAACGGGCCATCGAGCTGCACAGAGACACGGGGGAGCCTCAGACGCACAGCACTCGGTGACAGAAGCCAGGCTGAGGAGGCGACACACGGGGTGGTTCCCAGTCCAGGATGTTCTGGACGAGGCAGGACCACGGAGGCATGGCTGCCGGGGTGGGGGAGGGTGAATGGGAGGAGCACAGGAGTTTCAGGGCCGTGGGTCTACTCCGGACGACACCGTGGTGGTGGGCAGGTGTCCGTGACATTCGTCCGAACCCACGGGGTGTGCCGCACCGGGAGCGACCTCGTGTCCCCTGTGGACCGTGGTTCGTCACGTTCAGAGCTGGCTCACCCGTGTGACTAACGTACCAGGCCAATGCACATTGCTAATGATGAAAAGACACCACGGTGAGGGAGACGGAGGGAACTCTATGCAGGTTCTGCTCAGTTTTTTGTAACCCTCAAACTGATTTTTTAAAAAGCCTACTTTTGGGGCGCCTGGGTGGCTCAGTCGGTTAAGCGGCCGACTTCGGCTCAGGTCACGATCTTGCGGTCCGTGAGTTCGAGCCCCGTGTCGGGCTCTGTGCTGACAGCTCAGGGCCTGGAGCCTGCTTCCGATTCTGTGTCTCCCTCTCTCTGCCCCTCCCCTGTTCATGCTCTGTCTCTCTCTGTCTCAAAAATAAACAAAAAAAAGTTAAAAAAAAAAATAAAAAGCCTACTTTTTTTTTAAACAAGGATACTGAGAAGCAGGGCGTGGGTCCTTGTAAAGCGAGGTCTGGATGTGACACCGATGACAAAACGAGCAGAGGATCTGAACAGCTGTTTCTCCGAAGAAGCCATCCGGATGGCCACCAGACACATGAAAAGATGCTCAGCATCGCTCAGCATCAGGGAAACGCACGACAGAACCGCAGTGAGTCCCACGTCACACAGTTGGGAGCGGCTGAAATCCACAGCTCAGGAAACACGTGTTGGCGAGGACGCGGAGAAACGGGAACCCTCTTGCACTGTTGGTGGGAGTGCAAACCAGTGCAGCCGCTCTGGAGAACAGCGTGGAGGGTCCTGAGAGCACAAATACTACCCTTGGGTCCAGCAATTGCACCTCTAGGTACTTTCCCAGAGGGAGTGGAAGCTCTGGCGCGAAAGCATCTCTGCTCTTCGGCGCTCACGGGGGGCTTCTCATAGCGGCCCAGACACCAGCGGCCCGTGCCCCGCGGCGGATGAGCGAGTGAAGACGTATCCGCACCTCACATCTTGTCTGTCCGCCCAACGGAGTCCCATCCAGCCTCAGAAAGGGCGATCGGACCATTTGTGACGGGTGGCGGGGCACGGAGGGCCTTGTGCTGAGGGGCCCAGCCAGACCGAAAACACAAGCACCGTAAGATCTTACTGCCACCTCAAGCTCACAGGAGCGGAGACGGCAAACGTGGCCTCCAGGGACTCGAGGGGGACAAGGAGATTCATCAAAGCACCAACTTCCAGTTACGAGGTGAGAAGGTTCTGAGGATCGAACGCACAGCCTGGCACACCGGACGGTTGCTGAGAGAGGGTCCCATTCATTGCTGGGCGTCCATCGCTATTGATAACTTTCAGAACATCGTGTCGCCCAAAAAGCAACGCGTCGCAGCCCCTCCCCCGGCCGCCACGAGCCCCCTTCCTGTCCGTGGATGAGCCTGCTCCGGAAGTTTCACACACGTGGACTCACACCCCCGCGCGGCCTCTCGTGTCTGGTCGCCTCCGTGAGCGTCGCGCGTTCAGCGTCCATCCGCGGGGCGGCGGGAGTGGGCGCCTCGCTCCTGCTGGCGGCCGAGGGATGTGCGCGTGCGCGGGGGACACGGTCGTTTGTGGACGTGCGCGTGCGCGGTGGGCTCTTTCCTCTGTGGGCGTGCGCGTGCGCGGCGGACACGCCGGAGGGGCGTGAGCGTGCACAGGGGGCGCCTGGGTGTGGCCACCTCCTGCGTACCGCCAGCCGGCGTGTGCAGGTTTGTGCGGAGCTCGGTGTTCGGGGCTCTGATTCGCTTTCAGCCGGGAGGGGGGGGCGTTGCTGGGTCCCACGGGGAGTCCACGTTTGACCTTCCGAGGAAGGGCCGACCGGTTAACAGCCCAGCGAGGCCCCTCGTGGCGCGGCTGCCTCTCGGCTGCTCCCCGGGGTGGGGGTGGGGGGGTACTGACGTGTCCTGCCCGTGACTTATTGATGAGCGCAGCTCGGTGGAGCCGGGAGAATTTTCCACGGTTCGCGGTTCCCGTTATAAATGGGGCTGGCGTGAGAGCACGGGCTGCGGGGCCGGCGGGGGGGGGGTCCCCGGGCCCGGGACAAGGCCGCCCCACGCCGGCTGCCTCCTGTGGCATCTGCAGTCCCCGAGTGTGGTCAGGACCACCTTGCTCTCCAGCGGCCAGCCACGCCTGGCTCACGACCCTTTGAGGGGCTGGGATGGCCGCTACCGCCCTCGGGGCAAATGCGGGGGCTTCCGGCTGCCTTCGCGTCTGTGACCCCCACCACCCCACCCTTTCTTCCGGGGGGGTGCCCTGCAGTCTCGGCCCCCAAAGCGGGGGGGGGGGCGTCTTCATTCCTGGGAAGGTGTGGCTGACCTCAGACCCCCACCTTCACGGGGCCAGGGATGGGGGGGCCTGTGTCCCACCGGGTACCTCCTCAGTCGCGAGATGTATGCTCTCTGCCTCCTTTTTAAAAGGTTTGTGAAAGCGCAGGCTGTCCCCTGACGAAGTAGTGGTGATAACCAGAGAGGCCGTTCTCTTGGGCCCGACACTCTGGCCTCTGTCGGTGGGAGCCGGTGGGGACTCCTTTCTCCAGCCGCGCTGGCCCCTCCCTCCCCAAGTTCCCCCCAAGTTCCCTCTTGCTCCCTGAGTTAGGGATCACTGCTCGGGTGCATTTTACAGGCAGGTAAACTGAGGCCCGGAGAGACCGCCCTTTCCCTTCTTCCCCTGGGCGGCAGAGGGACAAGAGGCCTCATCTGGGGGAAAGGAGTACAGGCAGATTGGGGTCTCCACCTTCCCCCAGACTCTAGGTGACAGCCACATGGTTGTTGGGGCCCCCGGGGCCAGGGGCAGGCTGCCAAGGGGTGTTTCTGGAACCAGGGGCACCCAGGCCTCTGTTGCCCGACCATGGCTGTTGGGTGACCCTGGACGTGGCCCTGCCAGCCCCTGCTTGTTCCTTGAAGCCCTGGAGCCCACCCCGCGGCCGGCACCGCCCCTCGGAGAGCCCAGGCGGCGGTCAGGAACCCCAGACAAGCTCCAGCCACACATTCTGTTTGCTGACTCCTACTTTAAGCTTCTAACACATACACACACCTTCTGTCCCTAAAAACAAAGCAACCAGAGGACTTGGTTTCACCCTAATAAGGTGGCCTGGGACCCGGCAGCCGGCTGGCTCTGTGAGCTCCTGAGCCTCGGTTTCCCCCATCCGCCAACCCGGGTCAGGGCATCACCTCCCACCATATGCAGGTGGTCATGTGAGGGCTCATGTGCAGGTGTCCGCGGGGAAGGGCAGGCGGTGGCCTGGTCGGAGCAGGGCTCTGGGGCGGGGGCCCGAGCTCGTGAGAGACCATCTTCTCTGGAAGGTTCTGTGTCAAGTCAGATGCTGGTTCTGGACAGAGGACCCTGGGCCGGCGGGCCACTCTGCGTCTGGCACCTTTCTGCACACTGTGAGCACTTTTATTCTAAGACACATTTCACAGTCTGTCGGCTGTGGTCACGGTATCCCAGGGACACATGCACATGGAAAACTGCCCGGGGCTCAGCCACACCGATTCAAGACAGGGTCCAAGAACAGACAAGGAGGAAAGAAACGAAGGGGAGAGCAGCAGCTCTGTGCGCCCAGGCACACGTCGGACGGAGACCAGGCCCGTCCATGGGCCTCTGCGTCTGCAGAGAGAAGCTGCAAATGTTAAACCTATCTTTTAATTGAGGTAAAATCCACGTAACATAGAATTAACCATTTTAAAGTGGCATCCACAAGGCTGTGCAGCCGTCCTGTCTCTAGTTCCAGAACATTCCATCTCCAAAGGAAACCCCGTCCCCATCACCCCCTCTCCCCTCCCCCAGCACCACGAGCCCCCTTCCCTTCCGTGGATGATCTGGACGTTTCACACACGTGGACTCACACCCCGTGTGGCCTCTCGTGTCTGGTTCCCTCCCTGAGTGTCATGTGTTCAGGGTCCGTCCCCAGGGTGGCGGGGGTGGGCGCCTCGCTGCTGTTCCTGCCAACGTGCGCGTGCGCGGTAGACACATCTGTCCGCTGATGGACAGTTTGCTTCCAGCCCCTTCCCTGCTGTGAACACCCATTTACACCCATTTTTGTGTCAACACCTATTTCTAGTTCTTTGGGGTTTGTACCTACAAGTAGGGTTCGGAGGCTCCAAATATTTGTGCCCAGAAAGCCTGGGCCGTAATTGCCCGCTGTGCTCGCCTGGCCCCTGCCAGCACCCTCTGTCCCCGTGGGAAAATCTGAGAAGACCCGGAGGTGGACCCGGGGGGCCCTGGGCAGGGGACACACGTCCTCTGAGAGCCCTGTGGGTGGCCAAGCTCGCATTCCACACCATGTGGTCACACAAATGACTGACCAGCCGGAGTGGACAAGACATAAACAGAGACCTCCCCGTCCCCAGTCTTTTCCGTCCGCCTTGGCAGGAAATGAGGTTTTGTAACTTCAAATGGAGAGCTGCATATGCCAAACTGCAGATCTGCTCAGAAATACCCTAACGAGGGCCAAGGGATGCGTCTTCCAGAAACATCCCTGGCAGACGTCTCCCCAAACCAGGGTCAGGAGCGCAGAGCTGGGGCTGCCGCACCAGGTGACCCTGAACACGTCAGGGTGCTTCGGGCAACGTTCATCACTTTATCCGTGAGTGAAGCCAGGCTCATTCCCTCTGCCCTCCCGTGAAAAACCAGGAGCAACTTTGGCGGACTGTCTCCTCAACGATTCATGTTAACCTTCTGGCCTGTAAAATTTATTTCTAACTAAACACGTAGTATTTTATTTGAAACAACTTGGTTTGTTCAAAGAAACCATTAGGGGAGTCAGAAGGCAAAGCGCAGACTGGGAGAAAATACTTGCAGCACACGTAACCCAAAAAAGGACTCCGGTCTAGAATATGTAAAGAACGCTCACAAATCAATGACAAAACTCAAACAACCTAATTTAAGAAAATGGGCCAAAAATTTGAACTGGAAGTTCCTGAAGACAGACACCCAAATGACAATGAGCACGTACTTGATGGTCCGTACTGACGGACGCCTGGGTTTTCCTGGACACCTGCTGCAGCAAACACAGGTGCACAAGGGTTTGTCTCAAGGTATGTGTTCAATGCTTCGGGGCCTCCGAGTGGAAGTGTTGGGTCACGTGACAACTCAAAACTTTTGAGGAAACTCCAGACTATTTCCCATTGTCCCCACTTTACAGACGAGGGACCGCAGCTCACAGGAGCCAGGAGCCACGCGGCTGAGTCCAGACCTGGAACCTCAGGATCCTCTCCGTCATCTTGGTAACGCATTCCTCGTCCACGGGGGACTTGGCCTGCAGGCTGATCGTGTTGTCCCAACCAGGAACCTAAGTATGGGAGAAAAGTCCCCAGGACCCCTGGTCAGCCTGTGGAGCTCAAGGACACCCCCGAGCCACTCCGCTCCCAGCCAGGTCCTTCCTCCTGCAAAGAGCTCCCAGGGGGAGACAGACCCTCATCCACAGCTGGACGGAGGTGAGATGGGGGGCTGCTGTGGACAATGGTCAGCAGGTCCTCAAAAAGCTCAACATGGACTCATCATATGACCCAGTGACTCCACTCCTGAGTGTCCACCCCAGGAAAGTACACACACATCCCGGTAAATACTGGACATAGCGTTCACGGCAGCCAGAACGTGGGAATAATGCTAACGTCCATCAGGTTAAGGAAGGACACACGACGGGTCCGCTGCGCACGCGCACGTCCACAGATGATCGTGTCCACCGCGCACGCGCACCTCCCTCGGCCGCCAATAGGAACAAGACTCCCACACCCGCTGCCCCGCGGACGGACCCTGAACACACGACGCTCAGGGAGGGAACCAGACACGAGAGGCCACACGTGAGTGATCCCATTTATCTGAGGTCCCTAAAATAAGCAAATTCATAGAGACAGCAAGTAAATACAGGTTACCTGGGGCTGAGGAGGGGGGTGACTGCTAATGGGGGCGGATTTCTTTTTGGAGTCAGAATGTTCTGGAAGTTGATAGAGGTGATGGTTGCATAACCTCGTGAATGTATGAGAAACCCCTGAATCATACACTTTAAGAAGCCCAGCGGTCAGTTTTATGTTATGTGAATTTTGTCACGATGTTTAAAAGTGGGACAATGAAGGTGGCTGCCAGCGGCTGTCAGAGTGCGAGGGTGGGCGCTGCCCGCGGTCACGCACGGGGCCAGGCGGGCCCTTCTCAGGGGCTGGCCATGCTCTCCATTGTCATTGTGGCCGCTCCAGAAAGCAGGGGGGAGCCTCGGTGGAGAGGCATCGTCAGTGTCACCGTGTCACAGCGCGATGGCTCCCCCACCCCCAGACAGGAGGGAGGGACAGAAGTCAGGCGGACGGCAGCGCCCCCCCCCTCCACCCCTTCTCCACCTCCATTGCGTCATCCAGTAAACACTTATTTAGCACCTACTGTGTGCGGGCCTGGGCTGGTGCTCCATTGGATGACCTCGTGTTAGGTCAGTGCAGAGGGAGGCCCGATCCTGAGGGTCTCACCTCTGGCGGCAGCCTGAGACCTGAACCCAGCGGCCCCTCCCCCGACCCCTCCCCCCCGCTGGCACTCCGTGCAGCTGCGCGGCCTGGGTCCTGCAGGTGGCCTCTCTCTGGGCCTGCGGGTCTCGGTCTGTGACCTGAGAGCCTGCCTCACAGGCTCACTTACTCAGCCGGAAGTTACTGAGCAGCTACTACGTGATAAGGGGGGAGTTGGGCGGAGCCTCGAAGGGGGTGCGGGATCAAGTTGAAGGGGCATTTGGGGAAGAGTGTACTAGGCGGAGGGCACCGCGGGTACAAAGGGCCTGAGCCTCAGGTGCACCGGGCGTCCGGCAGGAGCAGCGAGGAGGCCCGTGTTGAGTGGAACAGAACGAGCGATGGGGAGAGAGGGAGCGGGCCGTGCAGGGTCCCGGGGGAGGCACCGCGGAGCCCGGAGGGCCGCGGGCAGAGCTGGCACCTGCTCGAGCCGGTGCTCACTGGCGCCCTCTGGCGGCCGCGGGGAAACAGACCGTGAGCGGGGCTCAGGGGAGGGGGCTGGTCCCGGATCGGTGGGGTCCAGTGGGGCCGTGGGGGTACAGTGGCGGGGGGGGGGGGGGCGCTGGCTGAGGGGCCCCCTGGCCCTGCTCCACTCTGCCTCCCTCTTAACCCCACAGAACTCCGTCCAGTGAGCCCCTAGAATTCTCCGATGTTGCCAGAGGCTCTTTGCCACATGAACTCTCCAGGGAGAGCTCAGCAAATCCCCAGCAGGAAACCAATGCAGGAAATACAGTTCGCAGAGTCAGGACTGGGGACAGAATGATACATTCTCTTTGTCGTTTAAATTAAGACAAAAGAATGCGTGTGTGCGTGTGTGTGTGTCTGTGTGTGTGTAACTAAAACGACGCTGTGAGTTTTAATACACCGACTTTTCAGTTTTGTGATATTTTTTCCAACTACTTCAATGTTCTAGAGAAAATTAATTGAGGGGATTTCAAATACAGAGAAACATGTATAAAGGGCATGATTTTCTCTAATATGGCTTGGTAAGTCTCTGTCCACCACCACTTCCCTCTTCGATATCTCCACCAGCCTAGGGGCATTTTGTGGGACCGGGACCACCCTGACCCCTACCTGGGCCCTAAAGGGGCTCTGAAAATGCCTGCCAGTTAGAGCCGCGGGAACTTGAAAGAGGCAGTAGGCGGGTTTCCCTGGGGAGAGGGGAGAGCTGGTGCAGCAATGTTTATGTTGTGCCGCCCCCTGGTGGCAGTGTGCATTTGCTCTCAGCCTCAACCCAGGATAATTGGTCATTAAGTCCCTGGTTGTCTGGTGAGGATTCATTTATTTACTTTGTCAATAGCGACAGGAGTGAAGAGCCAACATTTTTCCAGCATTGACCGTTGGCCAGGTGCCTGGTAACCCTCAAAATGTACCACTCCCGTCCCCCCCCCCCCCCCCGGCGCCCCAGGCTGAGGGAAGAGAGGAGCCTCGGGCAGGATCACGGAAGGTTTCCTGGCAGAGCTGGGACTTGAACCTGCGGGCTCTCAAGAGTGAAGGGAAACTGAAGTCCCAGTTTGGGTCCTGGAACCAGCTGAGCCTGAAGCCGGTGCTACTTTGACTTTCCAGTTATACAACCTGGTAAATTCTTGTTTTGTCAAAGCCCGTGACCTGAGTTGGCTTCGTCTTCTCTTGTGATCAAAAGCCCCGAGGGCCTCTGCCCAAACCAGCTTCAGTACCAACCCCAGCCACTGCTGGGCCGTCGTGTGACCTCTGGGAGTTATTTGACCTCTGATCTCTCATGGCCTCAGGGGGTGTAGGTGGGATTAAATGAGCTGTGGGCCTTCACCAAAGCCGCAGTGTCACTGATCGTAGGGGCCACCGACATTTTAGGCTCTAGACACTCAGGGCTTTCCCATCACTTGGAAGGCCCATCTCGTGAGTGTTGGAAGAGCGCTCCCGTGGTGGTGTGGGTGGAGAGGGTTCTCACACAGCGTGGTCTGGGGGCCTTTCCACACGCACAAGTGTCACGGGCCAGAGATCGGCCCCCAAAGATACCAGATCCCAATCGCAGGAAACTGCAAATGTTACTTTATTTAGAAGACATGTCTTGGGGCGCCTGGGTGGCTCAGTCGGTTAAGCGTCCGACTTCGGCTCAGGTCACGATCTCACGGTCCGTGAGTTCAAGCCCCGCGTCGGGCTCTGTGCTGATGGCTCAGAGCCTGGAGCCTGTTTCCGATTCTGTGTCTCCCTCTCTCTCTCTGACCCACCCCCATTCATGCTCTGTCTCTCTCTGTCTCAAAAATAAATAAACGTTAAAAAAAATTAAAAAAAAAAAAAAGAAGACATGTCTTTGCGGACGTGACCGGGGGCCTTGAGGTGGGCACGTTTTCCTGGAGGACCCAGGCAGGCGCTGACTGGCGGTACAGGGAGGTCTGGCGCCCCCAGCCGGGTGATGGCGTCCGGCCTCCAGGGCTACGGGGACAGGTCCTGATGCCCCGCGCGTGGTGGCCCCGAGACACACACAGCAGCGCTCCAGGCAGCAGAGAGACGCCGGGGAGCGGCACCCACCGGCCACGCGCCCACGGGCCATGCTAGCTCCACGGGGGGACGTCTGGCAGGCGCCGGAAACCCCCCGGATCCGCCCACGTCGCAGACCGGCACGCCGAGGGAGCGGAGACCCGGGTGGCCGCCCGCTCGGCGTGACCTCGCTTAGCGCCGCCAGTCGCACCGCAAAGGCCCTGCTTCCGTGGAAGGTCACGGTCCACGGTTTGGGGGGGACGCGAATTTGGGGGTCCCTGTTTAACCCGTGACAGCAGCCGCCTTCGCAGAGTGGGGAGCGGACACCCTCAGACGGGAGGCCTGCTTTTCACTGTGAATTGGGTCGTGCTGGAAAGACTCGGTCCCGGGCACAGGCTCAGGGGGTGTGACGTCCCCGTGGCCTTCAGCGCGCCGGCCGCGAGCCGCGAGGACGGAGTCAGGTGTGGCTCCATAAAACCCAGTCCACCCTGGCGGGAGAACAGGGAATTCTCCAGGCACGTGAGAACACCAGATTTTAATGAAAATGTCCTGATGTTTAAATTTGGCAAATTCTTTGAAATTCTTGTTTTTTTTAATGATTTTAATTATTTTTGAGAGAGAGAGAGAGGGAGAGAGGGAGAACGTAAGCGGGGGGAGGGGCAGAGAGAGCGGGAGACACAGAATCCGAAGCAGCTCCAGGCTCCGAGCTGTCCGCACAGAGCCCGACGCGGGGCTCGAACTCACAGACCGTGAGGTCATGACCTGAGCTGAAGTCGGACGCTTAACTGAGCCACCCAGGCGCCCCGAAAGACTCTTAAAAGTGTAAAACACTAATGGCCACGTAAGAGAAGCCTGTGTTCTCAATCCAGCCCTCCGGCCACCAGTGTGGGACCCCAGGGGTGAGGCATTCCTGCTCACTTCATTTCATCTGCCCATAAATCCTGTGAGCGAAGAGTTACCCCCCTTTTCTGACAGGGAAACTGAGGTTTGGACAGACAAAATGCCTGGTTAACTTACGGCAGCCCAATGAGTAGCAGCAGGGGGTGAGGTTCGAGCCCAATCTCTGCCAACAGAGCCCACGCCCTAAACCCCACCTTAGGTCTTCTCAGGATGACCAGAATTCTGAGGTGGCCCAAGACCCCTGCCCCCGGTGACACACCCTGTGTAACTCCGTGAGTGTGGATGGGATTTGGTAAAAGTGGGCGGCTTTTTCAGATGTAATTAAGGTCCCCGAATCAACTGACTTTTGAGTTCATCAAAAGGGAGATCCTGCCAGGTGGGCCTGACCTAATCAGGAGAGCCCTAGAAAGGCCAGAGTGAAGCAACCGGTCAGGTTGTGAACTGTGAAGGGGCCTTGGGACAAGCACGAGCGTGGGGTGGCCAGCAAGAAAACCGGGACCTCGGCCCTACGAGAGTAGGGAGATAGTTCCAGCAACAGTCAAAGGAGCTGGGAAGCGGGTCCTTCCCCAGTGGCGCCTTTGTCTGCTCAGGCAGCCCCGTGGGGCTCTGAGCCGAGGCCCCGACACCCCGTGCGGGACTTCCGACCCCCGCAGACCCTGAGAAATGGGCGTTATTGGAAGCAGCTAAGTGTGTGTCAATTCGTTACCAACTAACACAGTCAACTTGATAACCAGTGTCTAGTTTTTACGTTTTGCACTGACGCATCCTGAGGGTCGGCGGTGAAATTTCCGGATGAGCCCCGTTCGTCCCTCCTGCCCCCGCTCACTGCTGTGCTCACTCGTGCGTGCGGCCCCAGGCCCGTCTTGAAGACGCGGGCGCCCTCCGCTCTGGCGAGAGTGCTTTCTCCGGGTCCCGGGCGAGCAGGGAGCTCCGCCCCTTTTCTCCTGCTCGCGCAAACCGCGGGTGCCTTCGTGCCCGAGGGCTGGACGACGTGGCGGCCCCACGTGCCCGCGCCCGGGGCCTGGCGGCTCCGCAGTGCCCTGTGCTGCCTCGGGGCAGGGGCGTTTGAAGCGCCTGCACCCGGGTGCCCTCTCCGAGGTTTCTCGGGGGAACCAGGAGGTGGCCAGAGTTAGCCAATAAAAGTACAGGGCATCCAGTAAGTTTTAACTTCGGGTAAACGATGAGCGATTGTTAAAAGCACAAGTATGTCCCCAGTACGGCACGGGGCGCACTTCAAGTATGCCATCCGCCGTTGGCCTGAAATTCAAATTTAGCCGAGCGTCCTGAATTTTAGCGCAGCCGGGCGGCCACCCCCGCCAACAGAGCCCTGGCTTCACTTGTGTGAGCGAGGGGCCCCTGCACCCCACCCCCCCACACCGGGCTGGTCACGGCTGCAGGAGCCCGCCCCGCTGCCCCCCCACCTCCTGGATGAGCCCGCCCCCCTGCCCCCACTCCTGGATGAGCCCGTTCCCCTGCCCCCCT